>NW_019470949.1:0-323 GCF_002814215.2 Seriola lalandi dorsalis
ACAGGGGTGCCGGCTTTCAGGCAAATGTGGTTGCAAGTCTCTATCACACCGTATGGCCGAGAAAAGCCCAGAAATGTTGGTTGCCTAGCCCTCATTGACTTAACATTATGACCTCTTGACCTCCCATCTAAATGGCTGTAACTCACCAACCAAAGGGGTTACTGTCATGGAACAAGGTGTTCCAGAAAGCTCTCAAAGAACTATATCATATATGTCAAGATCAACCCTGTAACTCATTGATTTGGCTGAGAGCTCCAAGATGGCCTCACACTCTCAGAGTCCATGCTGACCCATAGTTCCTTCGGCCCTCTGGTCAAACAAGG
>NW_019470950.1:0-342 GCF_002814215.2 Seriola lalandi dorsalis
AGTGGAATCCAAGAATCGCAGTGCAGGAGGCAGAAGCAACGCTTAGGCATACAGAGATTGTGGGTAATGTCCAAATAGGCCGGGGAGGCTTGGGGCTTGGCCCAAGCAAACCGGTGTGGAGTAGAGCAGGTCCCAAGGAGAAGAGAAAGCTAGTCGTGGAGCAGGTTCGTAGACAGGAGGAATTATTAAGGGTTGCTAAGGCAGTGGCCCAGGCTAAGCAGGGACAGTGGGTGAATTGGGAAGGTGTAGACAAGAAAAAGCTTAGCTGGAAAGAACTCTGGAGCATGGAGGAAAGTAGTATTAGATTCTTGATAGGGGCAACTTATGATGTACTGCCAACTC
>NW_019470951.1:0-405 GCF_002814215.2 Seriola lalandi dorsalis
GAAAAAGTTGAAAAGGTCAACATAAATGGGAAGACCGGTAGGGTCACTTTTTGAAATATCTGGACCCAACCTGACCACATTTTTCTATTGCTGTATATATGTGACTATGTCTAGCTGGATTTTTGAGCATTGTTGGTGGTTTGACTTAAAATTTGATATGGAAATGTGTTCAAACAATATAACACACACACACACACACACAAAAAAAGAAGACAAAACGTTACATGGCAGCGTCTAAAGTATTGCAGCTCTGGGTCATCGCTTAAAACCCAAGTAAGTGGAAGTTGTATTCTGCATTGAACTAATACGCCCATGACTGCTGTTGCCCGGAAGAGGCGGGGTTTGCCGTAAACAAAAAATGCTAGGGATGAGAAGTGCACCACGTGTGTTGTGAGTGTTGCACCA
>NW_019470952.1:0-338 GCF_002814215.2 Seriola lalandi dorsalis
CATGAAGCACACAGTAGCAGAGATGTTAGCAGTTATTCACAGTCCAACATGAAGCACATGGTAGCAGAGATGTTAGCAGCTAATCACAGTCCAACATGAAGCACACAGTAGCAGAGATGTTAGCAGTTATTCACAGTCCAACATGAAGCACATGGTAGCAGAGATGTTAGCAGGTACTCACAGTCCAACATGAAGCACACAGTAGCAGAGATGTTAGCAAAGTCCAACATGAAGCACACAGTAGCAGAGATGTTAGCAGCTATTAACAGTCCAACATGAAGCACACAGTAGCAGAGATGTTAGCAGTTACTCACAGTCCAACATGAAGCACACAGTAG
>NW_019470953.1:0-347 GCF_002814215.2 Seriola lalandi dorsalis
ACTTTCATTCTACTCCTAGACCACAAGACTATATCAGGCCTTAGCTTTGTAATGGCTATTTCCTGGGGAACAAGAAGCTTTCCTCCTAAATCTACCTGCATTTCCCAATCACAAGCACCTTCTAAGCTGCCTTGCCTTCTTGTTGTCTTACCAACTTTCTCTCCCTCTTGAACGAACTTGATTGTACCTTTCTTTGTTTTAGGTCCTCCTAAATTTGCCTGCCTCCGTAATTCTTCAATTCCTGCAGCTAAGCTTTTTAGAACCTGGTTATGTCGCCACGTATACCTGCCTTGCGACAGACTAACCTTACACCCTGACAGAATGTGCTTTAAAGTTGCCGTACCTGA
>NW_019470954.1:0-401 GCF_002814215.2 Seriola lalandi dorsalis
AGTGCTGGATCAGAGGTCAAATCTGGTCTCTATATTTAAGCTATTTCATGATAGCATTAACTGATTTACTGCAGTAATACCTCATTGTAAAGTTTAGATTCTATTCTTTCCAACATGTGTTGGCTTTCCATCCTATCACAAACCTCTTGTTATTAACCAGACATGTAATGTGGTCAATTTTAGGCAGCTTTCAGTGCTGGGTCAGAGGTCAAATCTGGTCTCTATATTTAAGCTGCTATTTCAGGATAGCATTATCTGATTTAGTCAAGTAATACCTCATTGTAAAGTTTATATTCTATTCTTTCCAACATGTGTTGGCTTTCCATCCTATCACAAACCTCTTGTTATTAACCAGACATTTAATGTGGTCAATTTTAGGCAGCTTTCAGTGCTGGGTCAGA
>NW_019470956.1:0-408 GCF_002814215.2 Seriola lalandi dorsalis
AGAAAGGCATAAAACGTCATGGTATAGTAAGACATAAAAATGTCCAAAAAAAAAGTCATAGTATAGTAAGGCATAAAAATGTAAAATAACGTCATAGTATAGTAAGGCATAAAATTTTCAAAAAAGAGTCATAGTATAGAAAGGCATAAAAATGTAAAAAAAAATTCATAGAATAGTAAGGCATAAAATTTTCAAAAAAAAGTCATAGTATAGAGAGGCATAAAAATGTAAAAAAAAAGTCATAGTATAGTAAGGCATAAAAAAGTCATAGTATAGTAAGGCATAAAAATGTTAAAAAAACGTCATAGTATAGAAAGGCATAAATTTTCAAAAAAAGAGTCATAGTATAGAAAGGTATAAAAACTCATAGTATAGTAAGACATAAAACTTCATAGTATAGTAAGGCAT
>NW_019470957.1:0-418 GCF_002814215.2 Seriola lalandi dorsalis
TGCACTACGCAATTGCCTGAGCCTCATAGGTGCCAAGAGTGGCTGCTCAGTGGAATACATAACATCACCTTCCTCACTCGTACACACATACACCCACCGGCAAGCCAATTAACAAGAAGCATGCATGAAATTGAAAACATGGCAGCAATAACACACCTCTAAGCCGCCGGTAAACAAGGAGATTAAAAACATATGAATAAAGATATGCAATATATATACATATATATATATATATATATATATATATATGCAATATATATAATATATGAACCCCAACCCCAACAAACTGTCACTTGGATCTTTTCCTTTTGTCATCTTGACACAAAGTCAGAATCAACTGGGCCTACTCAGCATTTTTATACCTTTATACCGAGCTTTAATCTTAACCTACAATGCCAAATTTCTTCCAATATGCAAA
>NW_019470958.1:0-377 GCF_002814215.2 Seriola lalandi dorsalis
ACTGCAACTTTAAAGCACATTCTGTCAGGGTGTAAGGTTAGTCTGTCGCAAGGCAGGTATACGTGGCGACATAACCAGGTTCTAAAAAGCTTAGCTGCAGGAATTGAAGAGTTACGGAGGCAGGCAAATTTAGGAGGACCTAAGACAAAGAAAGTTGCAATCAAGTTTGTTCAAGAGGGAGAGAAAGTTGGTAAGACAACAAGAAGGCAAGGCAGCTTAGAAGGTGCTTGTGATTGGGAAATGCAGGTAGATTTAGGAGGAAAGCTTGTTGTTCCCCAGGAAATAGCCATTACAAAGCTAAGGCCTGATATAGTCTTGTGGTCTAGGAGTAGAATGAAAGTATATTTCATAGAGCTGACTGTTCCGTGGGAGGCCTT
>NW_019470959.1:0-446 GCF_002814215.2 Seriola lalandi dorsalis
GCAAAGGACATTGAACATTTTGATCCAGACAGCTCTGATCAACATATTGAAAACTACTTTAGGGAGTTAGATCAAAACTTAATTGATTTGCCCCATGCAACCCAAAGGGAGAAAACTAAACTTGTGTGGAAGACCAGCTCAAAAGCAGTCCACAAGTTTATGCAATCACTGCCTCCCAGTGTCAGAGATGACTACAAAGAGCTCTGTCAAGCACTGACAGAAGAATTCTCTCCGGCTGCAGATGAGATAGAATCTTTGGTTGCAGCTTCTCAAATCAAACACTCCCGCCATGAACATCCCAATGACTTTTACCAACGTTTGAGGCATGCATATTTTCAGGGTAGGAACACACCAGGCTTAGAGCAGAACTCCACCTTCAAGTCTTTGTTCCTACGAAACCTCCATCCCTGTGTACGCACTCATGTTACACTGATGACGCATCAAGG
>NW_019470960.1:0-391 GCF_002814215.2 Seriola lalandi dorsalis
AAAATCTGGAGGACTGCTCTTTCCTGTATATATAGATGGTCAATGAAGAGCAGGCGCAGGTTAATTCCGTTTGAAAGCGATTGATGGTTTTCATTATTCAGAGGTCACGTTACATACGTTTTACCCCTCTGTGTCGCCAATTTGCCATGAATGCAAATCAAATGATGGTGGACTGTCCACCAATTTATCCATTCTGATCCATAATGCTTTATTTTTCTCTGGGGTCTAGCAGAGAACTCTCCCTACTGATAGGATGCTCAGTGGACTCATCAATTCTCCCTGCACCCATTCAAACAGTGTTGTCGACGGGCATGCTACGAGCAAAAGAAAAGCCCCCAAAGAACACAACGCCTTCTCGAAGACGGGAAGGCGCCGGCTTCACGTCGCTTGA
>NW_019470961.1:0-1178 GCF_002814215.2 Seriola lalandi dorsalis
AGGCTGTAAACATGTTTATTTCTGCTGTAGAGTTGGACATTTTAACATGGGAGTCTATGGGGACTGACTCACTATTGGAGCCAGACTCTAGTGGCCATTAGAGGAACTGCAGTTTTTAACACTTCAGTGTTAGCTTCATTTTCAGCTGCTTAGTGTCAATCAATTAGTTTGTCCATAAAGTCCATAAGAATAAAAATGTGGTATATGAAAAAGAAAGAAAAAAAATCCTTATTCATTTCATTTTAAACATGTTTTTTTTGTTGTTGTTTTTTATATCAGATTAGTCACTTTCAATGTTCATTAAACAGCCTGAAACAAAATCAGTGAAGAAGTGCAGCTCCTCATCCACACTGCAGAGATTCTTCCAAAGGAGGGAGAATAAAAAATTGTTATTACATTATTTGACAATTTTTCTACATGTCACTGTCATTCTGTGACTGCACCATAATCCCATTCATGTTCAATTGTATTGTATTATTTACCTTTATTTAACAGGTTACACATAATTGTGGTACTTTAATGGAGCTATATGTAGATTTCTGCTATTGCTATATAGCTCATTTTAGCATTAACAGCTGTTTACTCACCAGTCTAGAAGAAGTGTCGTGAATTCAGCATCAAACTTCATTCCTTTACTCACCAACAGCTGTCTCCAGAGGTGGAAAGAAAAAACTATGGTAACTCTTGTTTTCTTATCACTTCTTTTCTTCAACCAAAGTGTGCATGCTAATCAGCAGCCTGTCTTTAAGATACATAAGTTTGGTAATTAGCCCTGTATCTGAAGCTTTATGGCAAATGCGCATGTGATGTTGTAGCTTGTAGACTTGTCTGGCCCAAGAAACAGAGCACACAGCAGTGCTGTAGATTGTTGAATAAGTTTTCTCCTGTTTTAAGTCTTTTGGATCATGTCCAAGTCTTGTCAGTCAAAGTCAGCTCTGTGGATTTTATCCAGTCAGCACCCGAGACGTGTGATGCTTTAAGCCTCAGATAAATCAAGTCTTGTGTCTGTTAAGTACAAGTCAAGTCTCCAGGCCTCAGTTTTGATTCTGACTCAAGTCTCACGTCTACAGTTCTATTGGCTGTCCTGTTTCAGCACTCTATGAAAATCAACTTGTTCTTATGGTGTGTGTGTGTGTGTGTGTGTGTGTGTGTGTGTGTGTGTGTGTGTGTGTGTGTGT
>NW_019470962.1:0-369 GCF_002814215.2 Seriola lalandi dorsalis
GAGACTTAATAAAAACTTAAAGTGGGCTAGTATGAAAATCAAGCCTAGTAAGTCTAGAAGTATCTCAATAAGCAGAGGGAAGTTAAGTGATAGGAAGTTTGTAATAGACGAAGAGGAAATTCCAATAATTAGGGAAAAATCAGTAAAGAGTCTAGGTAGGTGGTACAAGGCAGACTTGAATGACGGAGAACAGGTAGTGCAGTTTAGGAAGGATGTTGCTGAGGAACTGGATAGAATAGATAAATCAGGGCTTCCAGGAAAGTTGAAGCTGTGGTGTCTGCAGTTTGGGTTATTTCCCAGGCTGATGTGGCCACTGTCTGTATATGAGATTCCATTATCTGCTGCAGAAAAAATGGAAAGATTAGTTAG
>NW_019470963.1:0-385 GCF_002814215.2 Seriola lalandi dorsalis
TAAAAAGTCATAAAAAAGTCAAACCATAGGAAGCCACTTGAAGTCTTATTATGGTAGGGCATAAAAAGTCATAAAAACAAAAGAATATAGTAAGGTATAAAACATCATGGGCATAAAAAGTCATAAAAAAATAACAATATAGTAAGCCACATACACTTGGTAAGGCATAAAAATGTATAAAAAAGTGAAGTTGCAAGCCATTTGAAGTCATATTATAGTAGGGCATAAAAAGTCATAAAAACGATGTAGTATAGTGAGACATAAAACATTATAGTATAGTAAGGCATAAAAACTCATATTAATGTCATATTAAAGTAAAGCATCCAAAGTAAAAGTATAGTAAGGCAGAGTAACGACATAGCATAGTAAGGCATATGAAGTCATA
>NW_019470965.1:0-317 GCF_002814215.2 Seriola lalandi dorsalis
GTCATAGTATAGTATGGCATAAAAATGCAAAAAAACATCATAGTATAGTATGGCATAAAATGTCAAAAAAAAATATCATAGTATATTAATGCATTAAAGGTCATAATAACGTCATAGTATGGCAAGGAAACAAAAAACAAAGTGAAGTAAGTCGTAAAAATACCAAAAAACGTCATAGTGTAGTATGGCATAAAAATGCCAAAAAACGTCATAGTATTGTATGGCATAAAAATGCAAAAAAACATCATAGTATAGTATGGCATAAAATGTAAAAAAAAAATATCATAGTATATTAATGCATTAAAGGTCATAATAAC
>NW_019470967.1:0-467 GCF_002814215.2 Seriola lalandi dorsalis
GTAACACAGCCAAAATGATCAGCAAATCAAAAAAGAAAAGTGAAGAAAATGTCCAAAAAAGGACAGAGGGACCCCTGAGGGTTAATAAATCCCATGAACCGCTATTTAAATTACCACTATTATGTTTTTTTCGGTGCTAAATTTAACATTACTGGGGAGGAGAGCAACGCGACTAGAAGTGACAGCGAAAGAGGGCTAGTAGCTTCTCCTCTCCTCTGTCTCAGTGGAGACCGTCACAACTTCATTCACTCTTTTAACAAAACAAAAAAAATGCAACAAAGGAAGCAGTAAATGGACTTACATATTTAAGACCTAACTAAATGTAATTTAAGACCTAACATGCGGCTAATGTAAAGCTAGCGGAGCTTGGAGAGTTGGTTATCTGGTTGCTAGGCGCACGCACGCACACAGGTCAGGAGCTGCCGTTGCCATGGCAATGTGAAAATCTGCCCAGAATTTGGCTTCTA
>NW_019470968.1:0-367 GCF_002814215.2 Seriola lalandi dorsalis
AACCTGTGGCACAAAGCTGTAGCACTTTGAGTAGCTGAAGGAAGAACATTCAGAGGCATTGTCACTGTCTGAATTAACATGGTCAGAGATGACGTGGTCATTGTCTGATCCATGTGTTGACTGGTCCTGTGTCTGAGCCAGAATTTCTGCGTAAGGCCGTCTCCTGCTCCTATTGTGGGAGTGCCTATCTCTACGCACTTGGTGCGCGTGGCGGTTACGCTCAGCACCCATATGTGGCCTTTTATCACCCCCCTTCGATCTGTTCTGAGGGTGATCTTTTGAGGTTACATGTCTGTGTGACGCTAAGGTGTTTGAGTTGCTAGGCTCAGTTGTTTTCCCCCTTGCCTTGGAATTGACCATGGTTTCC
>NW_019470969.1:0-304 GCF_002814215.2 Seriola lalandi dorsalis
CACACACACACACACACACATGAAAGAGAATTATTCAGAGAGCACCTCTCTCTCTCTCTCTCTCTCTCTCTCTCTGCGTTTATTAAACTTTGATTTGTCTCCGAGCAGCTTTCACTGTATTTAATGCTCATTGTGCTGATGAAATATAATGATAATGAGAGGGAGTGTGTGTGTGTGTGTGTGTGTGTTTAGAGTAAATAAGAGCACGAACACTAAGTTTGCTGATAAGCTACAAGTGTGTGTGTGTGTGTGTGTGTGTGTGTGTGTGTGTGTGTGTGTGTGTGTGTGTGTGTGTGTGTTCTCT
>NW_019470970.1:0-350 GCF_002814215.2 Seriola lalandi dorsalis
TGAAAAAGGGGCTTGCTCCGTTCGCTCCACGCATCGTCCCGGCATTGCAGTGCCGCCGGGTACGGTGCAACCTCCTTTCGCCTTGTGGAAAACCAAGCAATGACACAAACACAGAGTTTCACCTGACACTTTGTCGTTGGCTCAAAGAAAGGAAGTCGGCTCCCCCTGCAGTTTTGAACCCATTACGATCGTGCAAACCCACTCAACGGACATGACCGAATGCGTAACAGCATTGTTGATGGGCCATGGTACTGGCAAAATAACTTCTTCTTGAAAGGTCGGAAGACACCAACTGTAGGGTGCTTCGTATTCTGCTTGGATTAACCTGTTTTGGCTAATCACCCGGGATT
>NW_019470972.1:0-367 GCF_002814215.2 Seriola lalandi dorsalis
CAAATGGAGCTGGTGCAACACTCACAACACACGTGGTGCACTTCTCATCCCTAGCATTTTTTGTTTACGGCAAACCCCGCCTCTTCCGGGCAACAGCAGTCATGGGCGTATTAGTTCAATGCAGAATACAACTTCCACTTACTTGGGTTTTAAGCGATGACCCAGAGCTGCAATACTTTTGACGCTGCCATGTAACGTTTTGTCTTCTTTTTGTGTGTGTGTGTGTGTGTGTGTGTGTTATATTGTTTGAACACATTTCCATATCAAATTTTAAGTCAAACCACCAACAATGCTCAAAAATCCAGCTAGACATAGTCACATATATACAGCAATAGAAAAATGTGGTCAGGTTGGGTCCAGATATTTC
>NW_019470974.1:0-370 GCF_002814215.2 Seriola lalandi dorsalis
AGTGAATTTCTCAAAACAATTCGTACAAATAGCCAAACACCATGGATTACCTGCAAAAGCCAGTCTCTTGCTCAAAATCCTTAGTTCATCTCTCAAAAGTAAATATCTGTGTCAATGAACATGTCACTGCCATCAGATGACAAGTCCTTGTGTTATTGTGTATGGATAAGAGTCAAATTGCTTAGTCGTGTTGTCAATATAACAGTTTACTCTGGAGGGATGTTCTGATGTAAACTATGGCTAAAGTTTTGATGACACTTATTGTAAATTGTAAGTTACACCTTAGTGTATTGATTGCAAGAGACTGGACAAGATTCACATTTACGCTTTTACTGTTTGTACTGTAATTTGTTGACAGACCATGTCATTG
>NW_019470975.1:0-316 GCF_002814215.2 Seriola lalandi dorsalis
ATGACACAACTGGAACAACAATTAAAAGCATCTGGTGAGATTATCATTGTTGCACTGTGGTTGGTCAGATGTTTACTCACTCCCCTATTTAAACAGATGCTTTGACAGTTATCAAATCATAACGATGGCAGATTTACTCGTTTTGGAGGAACAATACGCGCGTGTCAGACGTGAGAGCGTTTTCAGAGACCGCAGGGATCTCCAGATTGCTGGGTTTCCAAATTTGGTTGGAGCAATTGATTGCACTCGTGCGTCTGAAGGCACCATCCATGAATGATTACGCATTCATCAATCGCAAAAACTACCACTCTATAAA
>NW_019470977.1:0-349 GCF_002814215.2 Seriola lalandi dorsalis
GTGTGTGTGTGTGTGTGTGTGTGTGTGTGTGTGTGTGTGTGTGTGTGTGTGTGTGTGTATGTGTGTGTGTTTACATGTGTGTGTGTGTGTGTATGTGTGTGTGTTTATGTGTGTGTGTGTGCGCGTGTGTCTTTGTGTGTGCGTGTGTCTGTGTGTGTGTGTGTGTGTCTGTGTGTGTGCGTGTGTCTGTGTGTGTCTGTGTGTCTGTGTGTGTGCGTGTGTCTGTGTGTGTGCGTGTGTCTGTGTGTGTGCGTGTGTCTGTGTGTGTGTGTGTGTGTCTGTGTGTGTGCGTGTGTCTGTGTGTGTGTGTGTGCGTGTGTCTGTGTGTGTGTGTGTGTGTCTGTGTGTG
>NW_019470978.1:0-332 GCF_002814215.2 Seriola lalandi dorsalis
TCTCTCTCTCTCGCTCTCTCTCTCTCTCTCTCTCTCTCTCTCGTTCTCTCTCTCTCGCTCTCTCTCTCTCTCTCGTTCTCTGTCTCTCTCTGTCTCTCTCTCTCTCTCTCTCTCTCGCTCTCTCTCGCTCTCTCTCTCTCGTTCTCTCCCCCTCCCTGCTGCCGCCCGCCGCTCACACACCGGGCAGCCCACTGAACCAAACCGAGCGGATCTAACCTACTTATCCATCCTGAAGCGGCAGCCTGTCGGTCTGCGGTCCGTCTGCAGTCGGTGTGTCGGTGTGTCTGTGGGTTCGAACCGTTCCGCTCCGGTCCGGTCCGTGCCTCTGTGTG
>NW_019470979.1:0-379 GCF_002814215.2 Seriola lalandi dorsalis
GTATACTATGCTATAAAATTTCAGAAAAAGGTCATAGTATAGTAAGGCATAAAAACGTCATAGTATAGTAAGGTATAAAAATGCCAAAAAATGTCATAAGAGTCATAGTATAGTAAGGCATAAAAGAGTCATAGTATAGTAAGGCATAAAAATACCAAAAACCGTCATAGTATAGTAAGGTATAAAAATGTCATGGTATACTATGGCATAAAATGTCAAAAAAGAATCATAGTATAGTAAGGCATAAAAATACTAAAAAACGTCATAGTATACTATGGTATAAAATGTCATAGTATAGTAAGGCATAAAAATAAAAAAAAAAGTCATAGTATAGTAAGGTATAAAAATGTCACAGTATAGTAAGGCATAAAAACACCAT
>NW_019470980.1:0-580 GCF_002814215.2 Seriola lalandi dorsalis
CTATACTAAGATCTTTTTTTGGCATTTTTATGGCTAATTATATAATTTCGTCTCATGCCTGACCATACTATGATGATTTTATGACCTTTTATGCCTTAATATACTATGATGTATTTTTGACATTTTATGCCATAATATACTATGATGTATTTTTGACATTTTATGCCATACTATACTAAGATCTTTTTTTGGCATTTTTATGGCTAATTATATAATTTCGTCTCATGCCTGACCATACTATGATGATTTTATGACCTTTTATGCCTTAATATACTATGATGTATTTTTGACATTTTATGCCATACTATACTATGACGTTTTTTGACATTTTTCTGCCATACTATACTAAGATCTTTTTAGGCATTTTTATGGCTAATTATATAATTTCGTCTCATGCCTGACCATACTATGACGATTTTATGACCTTTTATGCCTTAATATACTATGATGTATTTTTGACATTTTATGCGATACTATACTAAGATCTTTTTTTGGCATTTTTATGGCTAATTATATTATTTCGTCTCATGCCTCACCATACTATGACGATTTTATGACCTTTTATGCCTTAATATACTAT
>NW_019470982.1:0-316 GCF_002814215.2 Seriola lalandi dorsalis
ACATTATTGCGAGAAGTAGATGGTGATTATGGGATTTCTGATGCCTGATTGGGGCCGATGTGTCTCACATGTAGCAGTGTTGTTGAACTACACAGAGGTTTTAACAAAAATACACTTGATTTGTATAGCATCAACAAGACTAATTTAATTAATTACATGTAAAAAAATGTAGCTACTTGATGTGAGACTGGTCCAACTTTCTGGTGTGGAGACCCAGGTATTTAACCTCTTGTGGGCGTTCAAAAGGCTGATGATGTCACTGGTTCCCTTTTGTGCTCCAAGTGTCAACGACAGTCGTTTGCATGACTGTCGTTGG
>NW_019470983.1:0-312 GCF_002814215.2 Seriola lalandi dorsalis
GGGGCTACTGCCGGGATGAGTACATGATTTATTTCCAGTGTTCAAAAGTCACCCTGATCATATTCTCGTTTTGAGAAATGTCTTGATATAAAACAATGTCACATCCCTCCATCATGTATTATGTGGGAAATATCTCATATTCTGTGTTGTGTTTTTTTTAATAAAACAAGAGGCAACATGTCTTCAAACTGGCATTTAAAGGGTTAAAATCCTGAAAACTAATAATCATTTGGTAGGTCTGAGCAGAACTGAAGTGGTTTAAGAGATTTATGCAAAAAAAGCAGAAAAAAATATTGATATATGATAATTTTA
>NW_019470984.1:0-341 GCF_002814215.2 Seriola lalandi dorsalis
ATCTGAGGTTCAACTATCGATCGGACCCTCTTTTCCAGTACCCTGGCGTAGACCTTACCAGGGAGGCTGAGGAGTGTAATTCCACGGTAGTTGGAACACACCCTCTGGTCTCCCTTCTTAAAGATGGGGACCACCACCCCGGTTTGCCACTCCAAAGGCACCGCCCCCGATGTCCACGCAATGTTGCAGAGGCGTGTCAACCAAGACAGCCCTACAACATCCAGAGCCTTGAGATACCCAGGGCGGATCTCATCAACCCCCGGGGCTCTGCCACCGCGCAGTTGTTTCACTACGTCGGCGACTTCTGCCCCGGAGATTAGATCATCCATCCCCAGGTCTCT
>NW_019470985.1:0-316 GCF_002814215.2 Seriola lalandi dorsalis
AAAACTATGAATAAATTTTTTGAATCCTGTGCCTTATGGAAAAGCTGCTTGGTTGAGCATGGGACAATATTTGACAGGACTGGGGTTGGCCAAACCTAAAGCAAACAAATAAAGAAATGGGTTTGGTCTTTGTTCCCTCTACTGACCATTCTTGGTTGATAAATGCTATATTGCAATCTGGTGTTTTGTTAACATTACAAATAGAAATAGTTTTTTTTTTTTTTGTTTTGCATTTGTCTACAGCTATGCTATTGGAGCTGTGAGACCCGGGGCACAAGTGCTTTGAGCTAAATAGTGACATCATAATGTTAACATG
>NW_019470986.1:0-371 GCF_002814215.2 Seriola lalandi dorsalis
AATAATCATAAAGATGAAAATAATAATGAAATGAGCAGTGTGATGAGTTGGCAATGGTGGGAGAGAATATGTTATGGCTATACACTATGGCTATACAGCTAATGATACTACATCTACGAATTAGGTTTGATGATTAAATATTGCTTCAGGAGATCCTAATGATGAATAATATCAAGAACCCGAGTACCCGGCCCGGAGGGACACCGGGGCCCCGCCCTGGGGTTGGGCTCCGTGGACGAGCGCCTGGTGGCCGGGCCTTGGCCTATGGGGCCCGGCCGGGCCCAGCCCGAACCGGCTTCATGGGTTTGTCTCCCAGTGGGCTCACCACCTGCAGGAAGAGTCAGCGGGATCCGGTGCAGTGTGGATTGGGC
>NW_019470987.1:0-377 GCF_002814215.2 Seriola lalandi dorsalis
AAGACTAGTGTGAATGTCGCAACGGAAAAGTTTGTCCAAAGTCCACAAGTTTGGTGTCTACGGACTCGGCTCGTCACGCTGAGTAACATATGTCAGCCCCAGCCTTCTGAGTCGCTCCCTTCCGAATGGCCCAGAATGACACAGGAGTCTTTTTTTAATCCCTACGCCCGAGGATCTGAAGACCCAGTGGATTAATTTTATTTTTGATGGAAATGCGGGGTACAGATTGTATGTAATTCTTCTGCTTGGTATCGCCGTGTGACATTGATAAGAGCCACCCTGTTAAATGTATTATATTTTAAAGGCGTTTTAGCTGTCTGTAAAGTCAAGCCGGTAAAATTCGGACTAAAAATAGGCTTTGTACTGATTAGCGTAGG
>NW_019470988.1:0-320 GCF_002814215.2 Seriola lalandi dorsalis
GCTTACTTCTTACCCACCTTAGCTCCACTGTCTGTCAGTGTTTGAATTTCACAAGCTTTATATTTTGGTGAATGTTACCATTTTCTCTATATTTTGGACAGGTGCTCCTGTGGAAACTGTGCAACCATGCCCACAGAAGCTGAGAACATCTGCTGCTACCACAGGTAGCATTCTCACTGGACAAACTAATCACTAATTTGTTTTGATTACATTACATTTATAATCAACCATAGAATTTACCATTTGCAATTCACTGTAGGTTACCAGATGGCTATGGGAGATCGTGGAAGATTTACCATGTATGGTAGACCGTCCTGGGT
>NW_019470989.1:0-414 GCF_002814215.2 Seriola lalandi dorsalis
CACAGCAGAAAATAAACATCTATAGAATAAAACATCTATGGAAATATACAACAAAAATATACCAAATATACACTAATAAATACAATATACACAATACACACGATATGTACATGAAAAAGTGCAAGTTTGCACATGGTCAGGAAGAGCAGGCGTTGTGGAGTCTGACAGCTGCTGGAATGAAGGACCTGCGGAACCTCTCCTTCTTACAGCGAGGATGTAAAAGTCTGCTGCTGAAGAAGCTACTCAGAGACCCTACAGTGTCATGCAGAGGGTGAGAGGTATTGTTCATGATGGATGTCAGCTTAGCTAACATCCTCCTGTCACCTACTTCCTCAATGGATTCTAGGGGGGCAGCCCAGGACAGAGCTCGCTTTCCGGATCAGTTTGTTGAGCCTCTGCCTATCCCTGTCAGTG
>NW_019470990.1:0-370 GCF_002814215.2 Seriola lalandi dorsalis
CTGTCCACTATACTAACGAGGACTGTCGCAACACACAAGTCTGCCATATCGACGGACTCCTGGTGGATTTACCCGGTTTCCCTATTCACCTGGTACGATTGGACACCACCTAGGATCCCTTGAGTTATGTGCCCATAAGCTTTTTTCCACATTAAGCCCCTACAGCATTCAACAGTGAAGAGCTGGTGTCCAGTTCCACAAGCAGCGTGGAAACCATGAGCTTAGCTTCCAACATTTCCAATGGAGATAGGCAGGCTGTCACTGTGACTGTGACTTAAGTTTAAGGCATGAGCTTAGCTTGAGCTCACGTGTGACAGGTTAAGCAATGATAGATAAAACAGCAGAAGGGAGGAGCCCACAAAGTTGTTTC
>NW_019470993.1:0-398 GCF_002814215.2 Seriola lalandi dorsalis
GATGCTTTTTGGCATTTTTATGCCTTACTATACTATGACGTTTTTTGAAATTTTATGGCATACTATACTATGAAGTTTTTTGACATTTTCACGCAATAGTACACAATGAAGTTTTTTGGCATTTTTATAATAATAATAATAATAATAATACATTTTATTTAAAGGCGCCTTTCTTGGCACTCAAGGACACCGTACACAGTTTCACAAATTGAGATTTATGCCTTACTATACTGTGACGTTTTATGCCATACTATACTATGACGTTTTTTGCCATTTTTATGACTTAATATACTATGATGTTTTTTTGAAATTTTATGCCATACTATACTATGACGTTTTTTGCCATTTTTATGCCTTATTATACTATGATGTTTTTTTGAAATTTTATGCCATACTAT
>NW_019470994.1:0-391 GCF_002814215.2 Seriola lalandi dorsalis
TGTATTAAAATGTTACAAAGTTGACATGTTGAGAGCCAAAGCAACAAGCAAACGCTGAAAAGGAAAGGCTCCTGCGCTAGACATAAACACCTAGCTTCGTGCATGACGGACATGATCATCATGTTTAAAGAGGGTATTTGTCGCGCTCCCTCTCGCTTACGGCCATACCACTCTGAACATGCATGCGTGAGTCAAACGTGAGTCGGCAATACCTGTGTGAGAGAGAGGAGAGAGGATCGCGGACCTCTGTTTTTTTTCTACTTCCCTTAGTTCATTCTTCTTTCTTTTTTCATTACATCTTACTTTTCCGTGCACCCTTTGTTTGTTTATTTGTTTGGACATTCCCCCCGGCAGTTTTACTGTTCGGGGGAGGCTTATTTGAGTTTTTTTT
>NW_019470996.1:0-398 GCF_002814215.2 Seriola lalandi dorsalis
ATCTATATGTTACATTTCAAACATTCTATGGGATAGAAGTTTGGGATTAAACTATTACATAGGAACATCTCATGAGTTAGAGAATAGTTAGATATTTAATTTTACATTCATCCTTTGATCTGTGTCTGTGAAGAGAGTTCTGCTGGTCACTACCCAGGATTGGAATGTGGGTTGTAGTTTATGACTCTTATCTAGAGAGGGGCAGAGGAAGAGAGGTTGGTGTGTGTGTGCGTGTGTGTGTGTGTTCATGCATGGCACAGACAGGCCAGGATTCACACCTTAGTGTTAATCAGTCCTTTTTGTTGTTACTTGTCCTATACAAGAAACAACCAAATGTCACTTCTCCAGTTATCTGGTGTCCATTGGTTGATCCTCTGGAGCTGACCCTTTGATCTTTG
>NW_019470997.1:0-978 GCF_002814215.2 Seriola lalandi dorsalis
TGTCCTTTTCTTTCGAGCTCATCAGTCGTCTGTGAAGCTCTTTGAGCTGCACTAACCTGTATGAAAACTGCTGTACAAATAAAGTTTGACTGATTGATACTAATTTTTCAATTTTTCTATATTTTTATTTTATTTTATCAATGTTTGATTTGCCTTTTGATGAACTGAACTTAATGTGCGAGTTCCCCTTACTGTTGCTGACATTGTTAATAATGTGTTTTTCACGCCATTCTCACCACGTCACGTATGATCTCCTGCCGGGCGTCCTCCTCCGACTGGATGGCTCTGTTCAGCTTACTCAGCACGAAGACACGAAGCTGCTCGTTCTCCAGCAGGCGGCGAACCTTCTTCATGTTGAGCCAGCCGACCCCCTGACCGTCCAGAACACTCTGCACCACCTCCTTCAAGAACTGCTGATTCTCACTGAGAACAAGTCCGCAGTTTCAGTTGTACTCACAACACGGGATCCAGGCTACAGTCGTAACCTTTGACCCCGACAAACACAGCATAATAACATGTGTTGTAATATACCTTGTGTTGTTGACTCGACCCTGAGGAGAGGGAGATTCTCTCTTCACCGTCGGACTGTGCTTGATCACCGACGACTTCTGGTCCACAAGCGCTCGCGGTGCTCGTGCGCCTGGAAGGAAAACCATGACGATGAGGTTCCTGAACACAGACCCCAGACCAGGATAACCAAACCATAGCAAAACAAACACTGTCAACTACTGGACACACACAGAGGCACATCAGGAACTGGAGACCAGGACAGGTTGTTTAAAAGCTACATACACACACACACACACACACACACACCTGGAATCTACTGAAGGTTATCTACTGCTGAACACACAGATTACAGGAACTGCTAGAGTCTATTACTGAGGTGAAGGACAAATCAAACTGGGACGTGGTGCACACGCACGCACACACACACGCACGCACGCACGCACGCACACACGCACGCACGCACGCACG
>NW_019470998.1:0-365 GCF_002814215.2 Seriola lalandi dorsalis
CACCACAGGAGTAAACGTCCAGGTGTACTTACAAACAAGTGCACTGTGGTGAGAATTGGTTTACTAATTTTACCTTAAGTAATATTAGACGTCCTCCAGTTATTAATAGCTAACACTTAAGCCTTAGTATCAAGAGCCTGCTATTGTTGCTAACAATTCCAGTTGAGTTTAGTCTGTAGGAAATGTAAGAACCTCAGTCCAGCATTTGAATACCACGTGTTCAATGCTATCTAGTAAAGCTGTCAGAATTGCTGCTCCCTTTAACATTAAACACTGTGTGCCGACAGCCCTGTGTAACACAGAGAGCTTATACCTGGCTGTTACTGCCAAGCATTTCAGCCTGAGTAAGAAATAGAGCCTGAGAT
>NW_019470999.1:0-309 GCF_002814215.2 Seriola lalandi dorsalis
TACAGCCTCAACTTCTCCGCGATGGACGTTGCAGTCATGTTTGTGCTCTACGAGCTCGCAGGCGTCTTCACCAACCTTCTCGCCGGCGTCGCCGGGGCGAGGTGGGGCATCCGAGCGACGCTAGTCACTGGGCTGCTTCTGCAACTTCTCACGTACGGGCTGCTTTACGGCTGGGGCTGGCAGGAAGACCTCGCAGGTGAAACACGCCTCTTTGGGCACACCGCGACAAAGCAGCAGGCCATCGTGTACATCACGATCGTCCAAATGTTTGGCGGCGTCGCAAAGGACCTGACGAAACTGGGGGGCAAG
>NW_019471000.1:0-395 GCF_002814215.2 Seriola lalandi dorsalis
AAAACCTGTAGTATCTCTGGCTTCTTACCCAGGAACAGATGATGACAGACCTATACTGAATCTTTGAGGTGTAGTTATTTACAACTTTGTTAACTTGCAATTCATGAAACCTAAACTTAATGAGATTCAATGAGGGATTTAAAGGGATTTGGGTTTGATAAGTGCATTACATACTGGATTCAGATTCAATAAAATGCTATCGAACCCCATCCCTGAAAGCTGCGGTTTAAAGATCTGAAATTGCTAACTATATTTAACCTAGCCTTCCCAGCCTCTGCTGCATTTCCTTAGCTCTGGACTGTGGCTAAAGCAAATCTATTTTTACTCATGTTATAAAATGTATAGGAATCCATAATGTCCGCTGCATGCATGGAAATTGTGTGGCTGTCCGAAAT
>NW_019471001.1:0-487 GCF_002814215.2 Seriola lalandi dorsalis
AGCTACTCTGTAAACCTATCAACAGGCAGATTGCCAAATAGTGAGTTGCTTCATAAATCTATCAACAGCCAGGTATCCAAATAGTGAGCTACTCTGTAAACCTATCAACAGGCAGACTGCCAAATAGTGAGCTACTCTATAAACTGATCAATAGACAGATTGCCAAATAGTGAGCTACTCTGTAAACCTATCAACAAGCAGACTGACAAATAGTGAGCTGCTTTATAAACCTCTCAACAGACGGACTGCCAAATAGTGAGTTGCTCCATAAACTTATCAACAGACAGACTGCTAAATAGTGAGCTACTCTGTAAACCTATCAACAAGCAGATTGCCAAATAGTGAGCTACTCTATAAACTGATCAATAGACAGACTGACAAATAGTGAGCTGCTTTATAAACCTATCAACAGCCAGATTGCCAAATAGTGAGCTACTCTATAAACTATCAACAGCAGATGACAAATAGTGAGCTGCTTTATAAACCT
>NW_019471003.1:0-631 GCF_002814215.2 Seriola lalandi dorsalis
GTAAGGCATAAAAACGTCATAAAAATGTCATAAAATAGTAAGGCATAAAAATGTCAAAAAACGTCATAGTATAATAAGGCATAAAACATCATAGTATAGTAAGGCATAAAAACGTCATAAAAAATTTCATAAAATAGCAAGGCATAAAAATGTCAAAAAACGTCATAGTATAGTTAGGCATAAAACGTCATAGTATAGTTAGGCATAAAACATCATAGTATAGTAAGGCATAAAAACATCATAGTATAGTAAGGCATAAAAACGTCATAAAAATGTCATAAAATAGCAAGGCATAAAAATGTCAAAAAACGTCATAGTATAGTAAGGCATAAAACGTCATAGTATAGTAAGGCATAAAAATTTCAAAAAAATGTAATAGTATAATAAGGCATAAAACGTCATAGTATAGTAAGGCATAAAAACATCATAGTATATTAAGTCATAAAAATGCCAAAAAACGTCACAGTATAGTAAGGCATAAAAATGTCATTAAACGTCACAGTATAGTAAGGCATAAAAACATCATAGTATAATAAAGCATAAAACATCATAGTATAGTAAGGCATAAAAATGTCAAAAAACATCATAGTATAGCAAGGCATAAAAACATCATAGTATAGTAAGGCATAAA
>NW_019471004.1:0-363 GCF_002814215.2 Seriola lalandi dorsalis
CTGTGGCAATTTTTGTTGGTCCCTGCAGGGACCTTTCAACTCTGTATTGATGACAAATCTCCAGTTGATTCATGATATTTAGCTCTTTGGTGTTCCCATTTATGTGGCTGTGAAGGGAAACATCCCTCATTTTTAGGCCACTTGGGAGAGTGGCCTCACCCTTGTGGAATTCATTTCTCTTTCATGGGAGATCAAGGAGTTCATCAGTAAATGAGTCAACTTCTTTTCTACTGATTGGGTGCATGTTAAATGTCAAAAGAAGGCTTGGGAAAGGGAAATGAATGCTGTGTTGGCCGTTAAAATATGGAGGACTGCTCTTTCCTGTATATATAGATGGTCAATGAAGAGCAGGCGCAGGTTAAT
>NW_019471005.1:0-415 GCF_002814215.2 Seriola lalandi dorsalis
ACGTCATAGTATAGTAAGGCTTAAAAAGTCATGAAAACGTCATAGTATATTAAGGCATAAAAAGTCATAGTATAGTAAGGTATTAAAAGTCATAAAAACATCATAATATAGTAAGTCATAAAAAGTCATAAAAACGTCATAGTATAGTAAGGCATAAAAAGTCATAAAAACGTCATAGTATAGTAAGGCCTAAAAAGTCAAAAACGTCATAGTATAGTGAGGCTTAAAAAGTCATAGTATAGTAAAGCATGAAAAGTCATAAAAAAGTCATAGTATAGCAAGGCATAAAATGTCATAGTACAGTAAGGCATAAAAAGTCATAAAAAGTTATAGTATAGTAAGGCATAAAAAGTCATAAAAACGTCATAGTATAGTAAGGCATAAAAAGTCATAAAAACGTCATAGTATAGTAAGA
>NW_019471006.1:0-351 GCF_002814215.2 Seriola lalandi dorsalis
CAGCAGGTCACCAAGTCGATGGGGAAAGTCGTGACAGGGATGGACGCGGCCCTTAAGTCGATGAACGTCGAGAAAATCTCGAAGGTGATGGAGGATTTCGAGCAGTCGTTCGAGGACATGGACGTGCGCTCCGAGTACGTCGAGCAGACGATGAACTCGTCCACCGCCGCCGCGACGCCCGAGGACGAGGTCGACTCCCTCATGAACCAGGTGGCCGACGAGCACGGGCTCAAGCAGGCGGAAACCTTTGCGACGCCTGGCGCGCAGGGCGTGCAGGCGGGGGCGGGCGAGCAAAGCGGGGCGCCGACGGCGCAGGCGGCGGCGAGCGGCGGCGTCGAGGACGACCTCGAG
>NW_019471009.1:0-353 GCF_002814215.2 Seriola lalandi dorsalis
ACACACACACACACACACACACACACACACACACACACACACACACATCCATGACCTGTTTAGCATCAACAGTTTAACCATGGATACTGAGGAAACTTACTAAAAAGCTGAGAGCTAGTTGTCATCTTACTCCTCTGTGTGTGTGTGTGTGTGTGTGTGTGTGTGTGTGTGTGTGCAGGTGATCCAGAGGAGGGAGGATGGGTCAGTGAATTTCTTCAGAGGATGGGATGCGTACAGAGATGGCTTTGGAATGACTACAGGAGAGCACTGGCTGGGTCTGACACACACACAAACACACACACACACACACACACACACACACACACACACTCACACACACACACACACACACA
>NW_019471010.1:0-376 GCF_002814215.2 Seriola lalandi dorsalis
AGCAGACAGACAGACAGAGACTGAGCAGAGTCCTGCAATGCCTCCTCTGCAGTGGTCTCTCCCTCTCTCTCTCCCCCCCTCTCTCTCTCTCTCTCTCTGTCCGATGAAACCCGGTCTCCCCTGTTGGTGCGTGACTGTGTCTGGTCGTTGATGCGCATTACGAGGTAGGTGTGTGTGTGTGTGTGTGTGTGTGTGTGTGTGTGTGTGTGTGTGTGTAAACAACCATTCAGCCCGTCACGTTTTACCTTTACGTTTCCTCCGTCCGTCCCGTCTTCCCTTCCTGTCCCTCTTGTCTCTTCATCCTTCTCTCCTCTCCCACTTCTCAGTGCTGGATGTGCCTCTATCTCACCCCCCTCCTCCCCTCCTCCCCTCCTCC
>NW_019471011.1:0-428 GCF_002814215.2 Seriola lalandi dorsalis
TTTTATGACTTTTTATGCCCTACTATAATATGACTTCAAATGGCTTGCAACTTCACTTTTTTATACATTTTTATGCCTTACCAAGTGTATGTGGCTTACTATATTGTTATTTTTTTATGACTTTTTATGCCCATGATGTTTTATACCTTACTATATTCTTTTGTTTTTATGACTTTTTATGCCCTACCATAATAAGACTTCAAGTGGCTTCCTATGGTTTGACTTTTTATGCCTTACTGTACTATTTCGTTATTACTTTTTATGCCGTACTATACTATGTCTTTCCATGCCTTATTATACTATGACTTTTTTATGACTTTTTATTCTTTACTATCATATGACTTTTTATGCCTTACTATACTATGTCGTTTTTATTACTTTTTATGCCTTACTAAACTATGACTTTTTTATGACTTTATATGTCTTAC
>NW_019471012.1:0-362 GCF_002814215.2 Seriola lalandi dorsalis
CAGGGCTGCTTTTAGCTGCTCGCCACACAAAGAAGAGATCATACCGAAGTTCAGTAAATACGGATAAAATGCTTATAGACTTGCTCTATAAGTGACAACCAGCAACAAAGTGCACATGGCTGACATGCTGACACAAAGTAGTGTCAAAGAGAGCTCATAGGGTCAGGATGGCCGAGCGGTCTAAGGCGCTGCGTTCAGGTCGCAGTCTCCTCTGGAGGCGTGGGTTCGAATCCCACTTCTGACATGAACATTTTAACAGGAGCAGCATCTGAACTGTAACATTGTAGAGATGATGTCCAAAACAGTTGAGCTCCCGAGTTTTCCTCATACACGGATCACCAGTTTACGCGTTTCCAGACGTA
>NW_019471014.1:0-447 GCF_002814215.2 Seriola lalandi dorsalis
CGGACATGACCGAATGCGTAACAGCATTGTTGATGGGCCATGGTACTGGCAAAATAACTTCTTCTTGAAAGGTTGGAAGACACCAACTGTAGGGTGCTTCGTATTCTGCTTGGATTAACCTGTTTTGGCTAATCACCCGGGATTGGAAAAAGTTGAAAAGGTCAACATAAATGGGAAGACCGGTAGGGTCACTTTTTGAAATATCTGGACCCAACCTGACCACATTTTTCTATTGCTGTATATATGTGACTATGTCTAGCTGGATTTTTGAGCAATGTTGGTGGTTTGACTTAAAATTTGATATGGAAATGTGTTCAAACAATATAACACACACACACACACAAAAAGAAGACAAAACGTTACATGGCAGCGTCTAAAGTATTGCAGCTCTGGGTCATCGCTTAAAACCCAAGTAAGTGGAAGTTGTATTCTGCATTGAACTAATAC
>NW_019471015.1:0-520 GCF_002814215.2 Seriola lalandi dorsalis
TTCATGCCTTACTATACTATGACGTTTTATGGATATTATACTATGACGTTTTTTTACGTTTTTATGCTCTAAAATAGTGTGAAATTTCTTTATGTTTTTATGCCTTAGTATACTATGACGTTTTATGCCTTATTATGACATGGCGTCTTTTGCCATTTTTATGCCTTAGTATACTATGCCGTTGTATGCCTTACCATACTATGATGTTTTTTCATATTTTTATGCTCTAAAATAGTGTGAAATTTTTTCATGTTTTTATGCCTTAGTATACCATGACGTTTTATGCCTTAGTATACTATGACGTTTTTCAACATTTTTATGCCTTAATATAATATGAATTTTTTTTTAAATTTTCATGCCTTACTATACTATGACATTTTATGCCTTAGTATACTATGATGTTTTTTCATATTTTTATGCTCTAAAATAGTGTGACATTTTTTCATGTTCTTATGCCTTAGTATACTATGACGTTTCATGCCTTACAATACTATGATGTTTTTGTATATTTTCATGCCTT
>NW_019471016.1:0-379 GCF_002814215.2 Seriola lalandi dorsalis
GAACCACTAAAATGCACTGGGAATATCTCACGAGCACTCAGGGGCAGCAATAAAACCTTGCCCAGGAGAGGGATGTCAGGGCTGCTTTTAGCTGCTCGCCACACAAAGAAGAGATCATACCGAAGTTCAGTAAATACGGATAAAATGCTTATAGACTTGCTCTATAAGTGACAACCAGCAACAAAGTGCACATGGCTGACATGCTGACACAAAGTAGTGTAGAGGAGAGCTCATAGGGTCAGGATGGCCGAGCGGTCTAAGGCGCTGCGTTCAGGTCGCAGTCTCCTCTGGAGGCGTGGGTTCGAATCCCACTTCTGACATGAACATTTTAACAGGAGCAGCATCTGAACTGTAACATTGTAGAGATGATGTCCAAAAC
>NW_019471017.1:0-412 GCF_002814215.2 Seriola lalandi dorsalis
TGGCACAAATCTCACTAGTCGCGGTTTCCTGTTTCTGACACGAGCCTGACAAAGGCTGCTTTTTAGCACCTCCTCCCAAGCTCTCCATTGTGCCGCCCTCATTTGTGATGTGGACAGCTTTTTGACCTTTAACAAACTCAAAGGGCTTCGCCGTTAGGCAAAGCCTGCCAAAAATAGCTTGAACTCGTTGCTGTTCCTCTCCACGGAAGTCTTTAGTAAAAGGCGAAAGACTTGTGCGTTATGAAGAGAAACCACAGTCAGTACAACCCCTCGCTCCAAGGACAGCCCAGGAGTCTATTCGCCACAGTCACCACCATCGCGGTAGGCTTGTCTTTGCTTGCCGCCAGCCGAGTCCCGGGACTCGCCAGTGCCACGTTGTCACAGGCTCTATCCAATGGGGTTGTGGAGGAAA
>NW_019471019.1:0-392 GCF_002814215.2 Seriola lalandi dorsalis
GTAATCCGTACATGGTTTGATGCATTTGACTTTCTTCCCTCTTTTTGTACCTTTTGTCACTGTTTAGGTCACAGGACCACCCAGCGTTTTTCTCAGAGGATGAGCTGTCCCCTTGAGGACGACCATTACCTCAGCATATGGTAGAGCTACACAGACCAACACACACACACACACACACACACACACACACACACACACACACATGCGTGGATGCAGAGCCCTACAAACAGTTGTGAGTTAGGGGATTCCCAGAGGGTGGTTCACAGTCAGAATGAGGTCACCTCATACTGTAGCGTTACATACACACACACACACCCCAAAACTTATGGGTGAAAAATACAATAAAATATATCCACTCCAGATACACCCGACAGTCACACACAGCCATGAAG
>NW_019471020.1:0-394 GCF_002814215.2 Seriola lalandi dorsalis
ACACACACACACACACACACACACACACACACATACACACAGACACCACATACATACATTCCTCTAAGCTGATATTATAGATGAGATAATGAAAGGTTGTTTGAGAAGCAGGTGGCAAGAACTGATATTACTGCTTTCCCACAGGCGCTCTGATTGTGTGTGCGTGCGTGCGTGCGTGCGTGCGTGCGTGCGTGCGTGCGTGCGTGCGTGCATGCGTGCATGCGTGCGTGCGGCTCATGTACAAACACAAACACACTCTTTATCCCTGGAAAAGACAGATATAGGGTAATCTGTGGGATTAAAATACCCATCGAGGTCATGTGGCTTTCCTACTGAAACACATTCTCACACACACACACACACACACACACACACACACACACACACACACACA
>NW_019471021.1:0-349 GCF_002814215.2 Seriola lalandi dorsalis
AAATAATATAATGAGGCATAAAAATGTCAAAAAACGTCATAATATATTATGGCATGAAATGTCAAAAATACACCATAGTATATTAAGGCATAAAAGGTCATGAGATCATCGAAGTATGGTCTGGCATGAGACGGAATAATATAATTAGCCACAAAAATGCCAAAATAGATCTTAGTATAGTATGGCAGAAAAATGTCGAAAATACATCATAGTATATTAAGCCTTCAAAGTTCATAAAAACATTATACAATGGTCTGGCATGAGACGAAATACTATAATTAGCCATAAAAATGCCAAAAAAGATCTTAGGGTAGTATGGCATAAAAATGTCAAAAAACGTCATAATATA
>NW_019471023.1:0-419 GCF_002814215.2 Seriola lalandi dorsalis
GGCTGTGTTGCTTGCTGTTATCTCCTTTGTTCTCCCCACAGAGTTAGCTGTTCCATGCTAACTCTGCTACGACTCCTGTTACTTGGAAAATCAGCTACCCTTGTGTCGTAGCGGCTGATTCTGAAGAGGATTTGGTTCACTCACAGTTAATCCGAAGCAGGTCGCTGCTGTTGAGGGGAACAGTGTTGCAGGCTGCTGTTAGCGGGCCGACGAGAGAGAGCTAGTTTCTCAGGTAGCAGAGCTGACCTGGGCTGGGGCCTTGTTGCACTTTGAAGAACCGAGAGGAGAGAGCTGGAGCTGCTCTCCAGAGCAAGCCAAGAAGGGAAGAGAGAGAAGAGGTCCAGAGGACTGGTTTTGTTTGGTGACACTCTTGGGGGTCACATGTCACACGCTGACCATGGCTGGCCAGTAAGGTCCGT
>NW_019471024.1:0-302 GCF_002814215.2 Seriola lalandi dorsalis
CACACACACACACACACACACACACCTTCACTCAGTCATGCTGTGTGACCGACAGAAGGCCATACCTCCTGCTGTATGCTAATAGCCAGGCTGATACTCATTTTGCTGCCCTCTCTCTCTCTCTCTCTCTCTCTCTCTCTCTCTGTCTCTCTCTCTCTCTCTCTCTATCTCTATCTCTCTTTCTCTTTTACACACACACACACACACACACACACACACAGTCAATGGAAACGGAGGTATGTGGCTTTGAGGATTAGCATAGGTCTAACCTGAGAGAGAGAGAGAGAGAGAGAGAGAGAGAG
>NW_019471025.1:0-403 GCF_002814215.2 Seriola lalandi dorsalis
AACATCATAGTATAGTATGGCATAAAATGTCACAGTATAGTAAGGCATAAAAATGCCAAAAAACTTCATTGTGTACTATTGCGTGAAAATGTCAAAAAACATCATAGTATAGTAAGGCAAAAAATATATCAAAAAGGACCATAGGACAGTAAAGCCCCAAACCAGGGATTGAACCCATGACCTTGCCAGCGTGAGGTAGCAGTCCTGACCATTGTACAACAATACTTCTGCATCACAAGCTCATGGTATAGCATGATATTAAGGATATTTTAGCATACTAATCCATGATATATCACAAAAGATTGTCCATTAGGCATAAAATGTCATGAAAACATAATTGTATAGTAAGACATATAAATATCAAAAATCATCATAGTATAGGATGGCGCAAAAATGTCACAGT
>NW_019471026.1:0-441 GCF_002814215.2 Seriola lalandi dorsalis
CCTTGCTTCTCCTAAGAGTCTATCTATCCTAAGTGCTCCCCCTGCTGGGCCCCCAGCTACCATTACTCCTTCTCATCCAAATCCACTGACTGGATCTTGCTGCCTCATCTGACATGTCCTTTACAATTTTCCTCACACTCTGTCCACTTGCTCCTAACTCCCTTACCAAAGAGACAACAGACCTTGCTACAAATCCTCTACATCCTACTTCCACTGGACAAATCCTAATTTTCCATCCTCGCTGCTCTGCTTCTGCCCCTAACTCTGCATACCTGAGCTTTTTCCTTTCATATGCTTCCTCAACTAAGGCCTCCCACGGAACAGTCAGCTCTATGAAATATACTTTCATTCTACTCCTAGACCACAAGACTATATCAGGCCTTAGCTTTGTAATGGCTATTTCCTGGGGAACAAGAAGCTTTCCTCCTAAATCTACCTGCA
>NW_019471027.1:0-997 GCF_002814215.2 Seriola lalandi dorsalis
GGCATAAAAATGACAAAAAACGTCATAGTATAGTATGGCATAAAATGTCAAAAAAAACATCATGTTATATTAAAGTACAAAAGCTCATAAAAACGGCATATTAATGTAAAGCATCAAATAAAATTCTATTGTAAAGCACAAAAATGACAAAAAATGTAATATTTTATCAAAACATAAAAGTGTCAGACACATAAGGTATTCCTGAATGAGACTTGAACCATCGAGCCTTGGAACGTAAGGCAACACTTCTAACCACTGTACTACATTTAACTGTAGCATTGCAACATATTAAAGTAAACGTTATAAACGTTAGAATGTAGAGGAAATGTCAAAAAACGTCATAGTATAGTATGGCAAAGAAATGTCAAAAACGTCATAGTACAGTATGGCAAAGAAATGTCAAAAACGTCATAGTACAATATGGCATAAAATGTCAAAAAAACATCATGTTATATTAATGTATAAAAGGTCATAAAAACATCATAGTATGGTAAGGCATCAAATAAAATTGTATTGTAGGGCATAAAAATGACAAAAAACGTCTTAGTAAAGTAAGGCATAAAAATGACAAAAAACATCATAGTATAGTATGGCATAAAAATGACAAAAAACGTCATAGTATAGTATGGCATAAAAATATCAAAACCGTCATAGTATAGTATGGCATAAAAGTTCATAAAAACATCATAATATGGTAAAACATCAAATGAAATTGTATTGTAGGGCATAAAAATGACAAAAAACGTCTTAGTATAGTATGGCATAAAAATGACAAGAAACATCATAGTATAGTATGGCATAAAATGTCAAAAAAACATCATGTTATATTAATGTATAAAAGGTCATAAAAACATCATAGTATGGTAAGGCATCAAATAAAATTGTATTGTAGGGCATAAAAATGACATAAAACGTCATAGTATGGTATGGCATAAAAATGACAAAAAACGTCATAGTATAGTATGGCATAAAATGTCAAAAAAAACATCATGTTATA
>NW_019471028.1:0-319 GCF_002814215.2 Seriola lalandi dorsalis
GAATGAATACTAATACTAAAATAAAGCCTGTTTTCTTCGTTAACTGATGCTTATGGCTAATACAGACTGAAACCAGCATTATACATCAACTTATATACCAATAATATTACAAGGTCAAGTCAAACATTACTATACGGCCATAAAACTAGCGTGCCGTCATGCTAACATCGCGGTTGAAGCTAGTTTTAGCTGCCTTTCCTTGTACCGCTTAATACACATATAAAACATAAATGTAACAAACAAACACGAATACCCTTAACATCAATACTTATCGCACTACTTGTGTACTTATCTCACCTGCAACCAAACAGAAAGACAG
>NW_019471029.1:0-317 GCF_002814215.2 Seriola lalandi dorsalis
GTTCAGCTCCCTGAACGAAAGCAGAACCAGCAGACTGACATCTTGGTTCTCCAAGCCCTCTGCCCAGTCCAGAGAGAACTTCTGCACCGAGAAGGTTTTTCCAACGCCAGCGACGCCGTTGGTCAGAACCACTCTGATGGGTCTCTGTTGGTCAGGTGAGGCTTTAAAGATGTCGTGGCACCTGATTGGAGCGTCATGGAGGGTCTCCATCTTGGAAGTTGTCTCCAGCTGCCTCACCTCATGTTGGGTATTAACCTCTTCACTCTGTCCCTCTGTGATGTAGAGCTCAGTGTAGATCCTGTTGAGGAGGGTTCCAC
>NW_019471030.1:0-317 GCF_002814215.2 Seriola lalandi dorsalis
TGTTGTGTGGTGGTTGCTGTGGTTGTGTGGTTGCTCTGGTTGCTGTGTGGTTGCTCTGGTTGTTGTGTGGTTGTTGTGTGGTAGCTGTGGTTGTTGCTGTGGTTGTTGTGGTTGTTGTGTGGTTGTGTGGTTGCTGTGTGGTTGTGTGGTTGCTGTGGTGGTTGCTGTGGTTGTTGTGTGGTTGCTGTGTGGTTGTGTGGTTGCTGTGTGGTTGTGGTTGCTGTGGTGTGTGGTTGTTTTGGTTGCTGTGGTTGTTGTGTGGTTGCTGTGTGGTTGCTGTGGTTGTTGTGTGGTTGCTGTGGTTGTTGTGGTTGTTG
>NW_019471031.1:0-480 GCF_002814215.2 Seriola lalandi dorsalis
CATACCAAAAAATGTCTCTTGGAAATGGGTACCTATCGACTCCAAATGGTCTGAAACATGCTCCTAAATGGTTTCTACAAGGTAGATTTTGGCTTCAACACTTAGTCAATTTTCAGTACCAATCGTCTCCCATTCATTTCCTATGGGAAAGACGTTTTGGCTTATAACTCCGGAACGAAAGGTCGTAGAGACACGGGAGTGGGTGGCGTCAGACCTAATTAGGGGGCGCTGAACACGCCAGTCTTGGACCCATCTCTGTACGACTTACGGTTCCCGAGATACAGCCGATTTAAAATTTTTACGCAATGCATCTCGGGAACCGAAGGTCCCACAGGCGAGTGGCTGGTACCGTTGGAAAGGGCGTGGCCGAATTAGTGGGGGCGAAACTTGGTTTCAGGTCTCTACGACCTTCCTATCAGAAGCTACAGACCTTAACGACTATGGTAGGGGGTACGATAGGTGGCAAAACTCTGTTAACCT
>NW_019471036.1:0-489 GCF_002814215.2 Seriola lalandi dorsalis
GTCTGGTAACCTACAGTGAATTGCAAATGGGACATTCTATGGTTTATTATAAATGTAATGTAATCAAAACAAATTAATGATTAGTTTGTCTAGTGAGAATGTTACCTGTGGTATCTCCTAGCAGCAGATATTCTCAGCTTCTGTGGGCATGGTTGCACAGTTTCCACAGGAGCACCTATCCAAAATATATAACAGATATAACTGAGGTAATTTATAACACTTATTGCATATAATGTGGAGCTTGACAACAGTGTAGTGTAGAAAACTGCCCAGTTTAGTCTTTGACTAAAGATTACTGTTGCTGTCAGACATGTTTATGCTGATTTACAGCTTTTACTGTAATACACAAAATAAATTTACTACATAAAGGAAGATGTCATGATGAGCATCTCTGCTCAAAACATGGAGAAAAATGGTTTACTTTGTCAGCACCTATTAATATATCTGACTAGTACTGACATTGAACACCTGTAGCAGTCCACATACAAC
>NW_019471038.1:0-517 GCF_002814215.2 Seriola lalandi dorsalis
CTCTCTTAAGTTTCACTTTCGTGAATCCCTACGTAGGCTTTAACCCTTTGTATGTCCACCAGTGTTTTAAAGTTTTTACTATCTAAAAAACAATTTTCTCTTATATATCCCTTTTAATTTGTTAATGTAATTTAATAATCCCTGTTTTTAATCTAATATTAATTAATTAATTAATTAAATTAAAATGTTTTTAAACTTTTTATCCCTTTTTAGTCTTTTTCCTCACCTAACATGGTATTCTGAATTAAATGTGTTTTTTCTATCATTATAAATTGCAAACTTTTAGCCTAATATTAATTTATTCCCAATGTTTTAACTTTTTTAATCTTCTTTTAATAAAATATTTTTTATGAAATTATTCCTGAGCTGTTTTTAGCCTACCAAATTAGAGTTAAGGATTGTGGTTAGGGTTAGGATTAGGAAAAGGGGTTAGGATTAGAAAAAGGGAACGGGGTTAGGTTTAGGATTAGAAGTAGAGGTTAGGGTTAGGCGTTGAGACTCTGGGTTAGGGTTAGGG
>NW_019471039.1:0-408 GCF_002814215.2 Seriola lalandi dorsalis
CCCAGTCTGTTAGGCTAGGAAACCACACCTCCTCTACCCTCACCCTGAACACCGGCGTCCCTCAAGGCTGCGTGCTGAGTCCTCTCCTCTACTCCCTCTTCACCTACGACTGCACACCTGTACATGGTTCCAACTCCATCGTCAAGTTTGCTGACGACACAACGGTGATTGGCCTCATCAGAAACAACGATGAGTCAGCGTACAGAGAAGAGGTCCAGCATCTGGCAGAGTGGTGCGCCGACAACAACCTGGCCCTCAACATCAAGAAGACCAAAGAACTCATTGTGGACTTCAGGAAGAGGAGTGACACACCCGCCCCCCTGCTCATCAACGAGACGGAGGTTGAGCGTGTCACCAGCTTCAAGTTCCTGGGTGTCCACATCTCCGAGGACCTCTCCTGGTCTCTCA
>NW_019471041.1:0-346 GCF_002814215.2 Seriola lalandi dorsalis
ACCCAATACCCCGCCTGGATGACTTGAAATACAGTCAGCTGTGGCAATTTTTGTTGGTCTCTGCAGGGACCTTTCAACTCTGTATTGATGACAAATCTCCAGTTGATTCATGATATTTAGCTCTTTGGTGTTCCCATTTATGTGACTGTGAAGGGAAATATCCCTCATTTTTAGGCCACTTGGGAGAGTGGTCTCACTCTTGTGGAATTCATTTCTCTTTCATGGGAGATCAAGGAGTTCATCAGTAAATGAGTCAACTTCTTTTCTACTGATTGGGTGCGTGTTAAATGTCAAAAGAAGGCTTGGGAAAGGGAAATGAATGCTGTGTTGGCCGTTAAAATATGGA
>NW_019471042.1:0-339 GCF_002814215.2 Seriola lalandi dorsalis
ATACTATGATGTTTTTGTATATTTTCATGCCTTAAAATCACATGACATTTTTCATGTTTTTATGCCTTAGTATACTATGACGTTTCATGCCTTAATATGACATGACATCTTTTGCCATTTTTATGCCTTAGTATACTATGACGTTTTTCAACATTTTTATGCCTTAATATAATATGAAATTTTTTTTTTAAATTTTCATGCCTTACTATACTATGACATTTTATGCCTTAGTATACTATGACGTTTTTTCATATTTTTATGCTTTAAAATAGTGTGAAATTTTTTCAGGTTTTTATGCCTTAGTATACTATGATCTTTTATGTCTTGTAATGACATGAC
>NW_019471043.1:0-372 GCF_002814215.2 Seriola lalandi dorsalis
AGTATTGTGTTGTCTTTGCTCCAAAGGTTTTTGTACAGAGTTTTGGTGTTTCCTGTCACTGTGGGCTGCAGAGCACAGTAGTACACAGCAGAGTCAGTCACTGCAGCAGAGGAGATGTTCAGATGAAACTCTCTAGTTTTCTTGTCATGTTGTAAAGATAGTCCTGGTGTTTTCTCTGAATAATCTGCGATGAGAAACTGTGGAGATGAACTGGACCTCTGTTGATACCAGTAGAGGTAGTCACCAGAACCTGAGTAGTTACAGGACAGAGTAACAGTACGGCCCTCTGATGAAAACACCTCAGCACTGCTGGCAGTAATATCATCTTCCAGGCTGTTACCTAGTGAGGGAAACAACATGTTATATTTAGAG
>NW_019471044.1:0-365 GCF_002814215.2 Seriola lalandi dorsalis
TCACCCCAAACTGAATCGAGTTCGTGCTTTTTGTCCTTTAAACTCCACTACCACTAATTTCCCATGATGCCGAGCAGGTTGGGTAAAGTGCCCCTCCCCTGCCCCTTGCATTGGGATTTCAACCGACAACTTCAACACAACTTTGCTTCTGCCATTTCAGGAAACTGAACCACAAACACACACACACACACACACACATACACACACACACACACACACACATTACGCTCACATTCCTGATAAATGAAATGTTCGGTTTGAGGCCTCCAGATGTGGTCAGACTACACGCCACCATCTGTAGTGTGTGTGTGTGTGTGTGTGTGTGTGTGTGTGTGTGTGTGTGTGTGTGTGTGTGTGTGTGTGTG
>NW_019471045.1:0-333 GCF_002814215.2 Seriola lalandi dorsalis
GCCAGTGCCACGTTGTCACAGGCTCTATCCAATGGGGTTGTGGAGGAAAGAGCCTGCGCCTTAAGGTCCAAGTTACCAAAAACTTGAAGTTATCAGGCACCGGTGAGCAGCCACAAAAACACAGAGAAAAAGTGTTTGACGGGATTCGGGCAGCATTTCCTCTGTTTCCGCTTTGTCGACCAACAGTCAACATTCCAAATCTCACTGCGCTTTTTGGAGTCTTTGCCTAAGCTGCTGATTGTGTGCTGCACTAGCACTGTTCAGGTTGTGTGCTGCACTAGCACTGGTCAGGTTGTGTGCTGCACAAGCCCTGGTCAGGTTGAGTCCATCATT
>NW_019471047.1:0-319 GCF_002814215.2 Seriola lalandi dorsalis
AAGTGCAGGAGCCTTTCCTTTTCACTGTTTGCTTGTTTGCTTGTTTGTTTGCCTCTCAACATGTCAACTTTGTTCGATTTTAATGCAAAAGTGTGTTTACATTGTGATGTGTGCTGTCCCCAAAAGTGCAGAGAGCTGCAGAGTAAGAGGTTATCGAAGCAGGAGCAGCAGCGTCCTCTGCTGATTGCAAAGAGATGTGAAAATGCTAACAGCACCTGGTATTCCCAGGCGGTCTCCCATCCAAGTACTAACCAGGCCCGACCCTGCTTAGCTTCCGAGATCGGACGAGATCGGGCGTGTTCAGAGTGGTATGGCCGTA
>NW_019471048.1:0-340 GCF_002814215.2 Seriola lalandi dorsalis
CCGTGCCCGAGTGCGCCGAAACTGGCTACGGCAACCAGTACAAGGACCCGCATGCGAGCCCGCTGCTCCTCCTCCTCCTTCATGGAAAACGCCTCGATCGCCCGGCCGAGCTTCTGGAGCTGCTCGACCGTTCGCAGGTGGACCTCGAGCAGCCCCGTCTCGGTGTTGAGGTAGAGGGGGAGTGGGCGGTCCCAGCCGATGCAGGACGGAAAGCGCAGCAACTTCTCCGCGATGTTGTCGTTGCTGAAGACAACGATGCGTGGCCCGCGGCCGCCCTGGAAGAAGTCCGGCTGCCGCCACTTGAAGGCCGAGCCGGCGAACTTCGCAGAGGCGATCGACG
>NW_019471049.1:0-382 GCF_002814215.2 Seriola lalandi dorsalis
GCTACATGTTAGTAACTGTGTGCCGGCACTCATCAACAAACTGAAAATGTAATGTCAAAATACACAAAATTGGTTACCAACCATTCAGAAACGTCCTGCTGCAGTTGTAGAGTTTGAACTTCTTCAGCAGCCTCTCCCTCTGGGTCAGATTCTGGATAAAAGTCGTGTGGTTGAACCAAATCGCTACCGACGCCAGGTCGCCTGTCACAGTCACCGTAAACATTAGAGCATGGTGCCAGAAGCCCGAACGGCAGCCCCTTCCGAAGAGGGGCGTGGTCAGGCACAGCTCATTTGCATTTAAAGCTACAGACACAGAAACAGCCTGTTCTGAACAAGGCTGAAAAAGAGGGGTTTACAGGAATGCTGAAATATAGGATCGGAG
>NW_019471051.1:0-349 GCF_002814215.2 Seriola lalandi dorsalis
GCCGCATCGGCGCGCGCGTCGAGGAGGCGCGGAAGACGGCGCGCTCCGGGATCTCGCCGAGGAGGAGCTGCACGATGGCGCCGAGCTTGTGCGCTGTGAGCTTGAAGCCGACCGCCTTTGAGGAGGACTGCGGCGCCTTGCGCTGCGCCTGGAGGAGGCAGCGGTGCGCCTCCGAGTACTCGAGCTGCAGCGCCTTGATGCGGCCGGTGTAGTAGAGGTAGCGCGCGAGCTGTCCGTTGGAGGCCTGCTCCGGGAAGGCGGACTTGGCGAGCAGCTTGTCGGCCTGCACGAACAGCTTTGCGGACATGTACGAGCGGAGCAGCAAGTTGAGGAGCGTCGCTTGGCAAGC
>NW_019471052.1:0-313 GCF_002814215.2 Seriola lalandi dorsalis
TTTTTTTTTTGGGTGAACTAAATGAGCGTGGGGCGTTCAGGAACTAAATGAGCGTGGGGCGTTCAGGAACTAAATGAGCGTGGGGCGTTCAGGAACTAAGTGAGTGTGGGGCGTTCAGGAACTAAGTGAGCGTGGGGCGTTCAGGAACTAAGTGAGTGTGGGGCGTTCAGGAACTAAGTGAGTGTGGGGCGTTGGGGTGTTCAGGAACCAAGTAAGTGTGGGGTGTTCAGGAACCAAGTGAGTGTGGGGCGTTCAGGAACTCAGTGACTGTGGGGCGTTCAGGAACTAAGTGAGTGTGGGGCGTTCAGGAACT
>NW_019471053.1:0-374 GCF_002814215.2 Seriola lalandi dorsalis
ATGAATTATTATACTATGTAGTTTGATTCCTTGCCATACTATGACATTGTTATGACCTTTTATGCCATACTATTCTATGACGTTTTTTGGCATTTTTATGAATTATTATACTATGTAGTTTGATTCCTTGCCATACTATGACATTGTTATGACCTTTTATGCCATACTATACTATGACGTTTTTTGGCATTTTTATGACTTACTATACTATGACGTTTTTTGGCATTTTTATGACTTACTATACTCTGTTGTCAATGCTTTAGCATAGTATTATGTTTTTATGACTTTTTATGCCATACTATACTATGACGTTTTTTGGCATATTTTTGCCATACTATACTATGACGTTTTTTGGCATTTTTATGAATTATTAT
>NW_019471056.1:0-357 GCF_002814215.2 Seriola lalandi dorsalis
TTATGGCTAATTATATTATTTCATCTCATGCCTGACCATACTATGACGATTTTATGACCTTTTATGCCTTAATATACTATGACGTTTTTTGACATTTTTATGCCTCATTATATTATTTCGGATCATGCCTGACCATACTATAACATTTTTATGAACTTTCATGCCTTAATATACTATGATGTTTTTTGACATTTTTCTGCCATACTACCCTAAGATCTTTTTTGGCATTTTTATGGCTAATTATATTATTTCATCTCATGCCTGACCATACTATGACGATTTTATGACCTTTTATGCATTAATATACCATGATGTATTTTCGACATTTTTCTGCCATACTATACTAAGATCTATTTT
>NW_019471058.1:0-476 GCF_002814215.2 Seriola lalandi dorsalis
AGAGACATTTTTTGGTATGTTGACATTTTTTCTATAGGTCAAATGGCAGTATACCAGGTGTGTGGTGTACCCGGGGCCTAAGGATGCAAGGTAAGTGCCCAGAGATATGCTGGGAGTCAGGTAAGGTATCAGGTAAGTGTTGTAATGTTTTATTCTTCCACAGGATACTTTCCTTCCACAGGTAAGCTCACTGCTTGTGGCATCAGCACTCTCTAATTGGCCAACTCCTGCCTTAGGGTTAGGGTTAGGGTTAGGATTTTTAAAATATCACGATGATCTCCCCTGCTTCGTCCAACGACTGGGCAGTTGAAAGTGGGAGATCAAAGGCAATGCACGGGCCGGCGCTCGTCGTCTAAGGCTCTCCAAGTTCCAGGCAACCACTGTCCCATAAGGGAATGTTTTTTTTCAGAGGTCAAGAGGTCAAGGTCGAGGTTAAGTTCTTCTTCCATCAGTCTTCAGTCAGATCTGTCACCTGG
>NW_019471059.1:0-405 GCF_002814215.2 Seriola lalandi dorsalis
GGCGCTGAATAAAAAGACGAAGCAGACTGCTCCACAGCTGAGCTCGTACGGAGGAACAAACAACCAGGTCTCCTGGGGGAGACGGTGCAGCATCTGTGGCCGACGCCGGAGGGTCAGCGGGGGTCAAAACGTGATGCTGCAGAAGCTGCTGAGGGTCCACCACAGAAACCTGGTGGGTAGAGGCCCAATGGGGACGAGGGCGAAGGAGAGGGGGGAGGGGGTAACCAGGCTGCTGGCCTCAGTCTGGTCCAGGTCTGATTCAGGTTAAACCGTTTGACACGAACCTCTTCATGTCCCGCCATCGAACCTTTCCGCTGCCACAAAGGAAACGATCGAAAACGATGCTCTCGTGGGTAAATCACCAGTGAGAGGAGAAGCAGCCTCGAGCTTCCCGCTCAGAGAGAC
>NW_019471062.1:0-322 GCF_002814215.2 Seriola lalandi dorsalis
TCCTCTCATCGAGACTGAAGACAAAGCTTTACTGCGACGACTCAGAGGTACTGCACCTCCTCCTCCTGCACCTGCTCCTACTGCACCTCCTCCTCCTGCACCTCCTCCTACTGCACCTCCTCCTCCTGCACCTGCTCCTACTGCACCTCCTCCTCCTGCACCTCCTCCTCCTGCACCACCTCCTACTGCACTTCCTCCTCCTGCACCTCTTCCTCGTTCACCTCCTCCTCCTGCACCACCTCCTACTGCACTTCCTCCTCCTGCACCTCTTCCTCGTTCACCTGCTCCTCCTGCACCTCCTCCTACTTCACCTCCTCCTACT
>NW_019471067.1:0-327 GCF_002814215.2 Seriola lalandi dorsalis
TACGGAAAAGTTTACATCATTATCATTTCAGTTGGTCTGATTTACTGGTTATAGTGTCTATAAAAATGTTTAACTCATCTGCATATATAAAGACATGCAGCGTGCATGTGGAGCAGATATGCAGAGATGTGTGTGTGTGTATTTGTTTATGCATGGCCAAGTGTCTACATCTATTATTACTGACATAAAAGGTTGCTCACTTTTCATTTATTCAGCTGAGCTTGTGCGTGTGTGTGAGAGAGTTTATCATTTTATTGTCCTAGCCTGCACACCACCCCATCCACTCTATCTACAGTCTCTATCTGCCATAAGGGGGAATTATGTCCA
>NW_019471068.1:0-300 GCF_002814215.2 Seriola lalandi dorsalis
GCCGTCCATAAGTGATGGAGGGAAGGAGCCGTTATTCATCATCAGTCTTAGTGTTAGAAAACGTTTTACACTGGTTTTACAGTTTAACGTTAGCACACATGCTAACTTCAGCTACAATAACAAGTTACTCCTCACATATATGATATTAGCTTGTGAGACTAATGTAACAGTTGTGACAGCTAACCGTGTTAGCAGCATCTTCTCACGGCTCAGCCAGGAGCCTGTTGCTGTCAGGTTGATGCAGGTGGGTTTACCTGGTGTCCTCGAGGACACAGGTCAGATCCACCCCTCCCTCCTCCC
>NW_019471069.1:0-302 GCF_002814215.2 Seriola lalandi dorsalis
ATGACGATTTTATGACCTTTTATGCCTTAATATACTATGATGTATTTTTGACATTTTCTGCCATACTATACTAAGATCTTTTTTGGCATTTTTATGGCTAATTATATTATTTCGTCTCATGCCTCACCATACTATGACGATTTTATGACCTTTTATGCCATACTATACTATGACGTTTTTTGACATTTTTCTGCCATACTATACTAAGATCTTTTTTGGCATTTTTATGGCTAATTATATAATTTCGTCTCATGCCTGACCATACTATGACGATTTTATGACCTTTTATGCCTTAATATACT
>NW_019471070.1:0-388 GCF_002814215.2 Seriola lalandi dorsalis
TTTTTTTTTTTTTTTTTGTGCCATCTCGATGTGCATGTGTGTAAGAATAGAGTCCAGTGGGAAATTTGAACATCTGTGTCTCACTGCCGCACAATGCCCTGGAGAGAGCTGAAAATAGATGGTTTGCCTATAAGGAATCTGTTTCAGCAGGTAGAATACCGAAAGAAAAAAAAAAAAAAATATATATATATATAACATATGGTTAACCTGGCAATTATTTGTACTTTTGTATAGTTGCAGCTTGAACTTGTTACACTTTAATAAAAGTGTTCTATAATTATGTCATGCATTAAAAACACATTAAAAAACACTATCAGCTTTTTCACATTTGTCCCCCAGAGAGGATACACAGTGTCTGAGCAAGAACTTTAAGAATAGATGCAGGCCT
>NW_019471072.1:0-319 GCF_002814215.2 Seriola lalandi dorsalis
CTCTTCTCACTGCTCCTGCACCTCTCACTGCTCCTGCTCCTCTCACTGCTCCTGCTCCTCTCACTGCTCCTGCTCCTCTCACTGCTCCTTCTCCTCTCACTGCTCCTGCTCCTCTTACTGCTCCTGCACCTCTCACTGCTCCTGCTCTTCTCACTGCTCCTGCTCCTCTCACTGCTCCTGCACCTCTTACTGCCCCTGCACCTCTTACTGCTCCTGCACCTCTCACTGCTCCTGCTCCTCTCACTGCTCCTGCACCTCTCACTGCTCCTGCTCCTCTCACTGCAACGGCTCCTCTCACTGCTCCTGCTCCTCTCACTGC
>NW_019471073.1:0-337 GCF_002814215.2 Seriola lalandi dorsalis
ATAATGAATAATTGAGTTGCTTCCATGTTGTGGCACCGTCTGTCCTGTGTGGACCCTCCTGTGACGTTGCTGGCTAAAGTCCAAACTGTGATTGTGAAGTGTTTGTGCGACCGCCTGCACTGGGTTCCACAGAGTGTCCTCTTTCTTCCCAAAGAAGAGGGGGGGTCAGGGACTCGTACACCTGGCCAGCAGGGAGGCCGCTTTCCGGCTCCAGTTCATACAGAGGCTGCTGACTGGACCTACAGACCTGGTGTGGAGGCCCACAGCTCGCTGTGTGGACCACACATGGACCATGCTGCTGCTCTCTCCTCTGCTGTCGGGGTCTCTTCACTGAGGC
>NW_019471084.1:0-357 GCF_002814215.2 Seriola lalandi dorsalis
TATCTGATTTACTGGAGTAATACCTCATTGTAAGGCTTAGATTCTCTTCTTTCCAACAAGTGTTGGCTTTCCATCCTAGCACAAAGCTCATGTTATTAACCAGACATTTAATGTGGTCAATTTTAGGCAGCTTTCAGTGCTGGAACTGATATACACTGCCCAGCACCGAGAGAGGTACCCCTTCTACAGAATGCCTAAGCCTCTGAGCCACCCCTTCTCACCCCTTCCTCGGTCGAAAAAGACAGCGCTTTAGAGAACCGGTATACACTGCGCAGCACCGAGAGAGGTACCCCTTCTACAGAATGCCTAAGCCGCTGAGCCACCCCTTCTCACCCCTTCCTCGGTCGAAAAAGACAG
>NW_019471086.1:0-424 GCF_002814215.2 Seriola lalandi dorsalis
AAAACATCAAAGTACAATATGGCACAAAAATGTCAAAAAACGTCATAGTATAGTATGGCAAAAAATGTCAAAAATATATCATAGTATTTTAAGGCATAAACGGTCATAAAAACATCATAGTATGATAAGGAATCAACTCACATAGTGTAGTAAGGCATAAAAATGCCAAAAAACATCACAGTACAATATGGCACAAAAATGCGAAAAAACGTCATAGTATTTTAAGGCATAAACGGTCATAAAAGCATCATATTATGATGAGGAATAAAACAACATAGTATAGTAAGGCATTAAAACACCAAAAAACTTTATAGTTTAATAATGCATGAATTTATTAAAAACGTCATAGTATACTATGGCATAAAATGTCAAAAAAACATCATAGTATTTTAAGGTATAAACGGTCATAAAAACATCATGGTAT
>NW_019471089.1:0-481 GCF_002814215.2 Seriola lalandi dorsalis
AGTTACATTTTATGAATCCCAACAACTATGTCTACATTTTCAGAAAGAATTATTTGTCTCCTTTTTACGGTTTGGCCGCGAGCTCGAGTTAAAAATAAAAATAAAGGTTATTTTTTACTGCTTCACGCACTCTAGCCAACTGACGCTTTCACTCTAACTTTGAAGAAAAAGTGATTTGCTCTCCTCCTTTGAGTGCTCACAGTTTGAAAAGTTTACATGTTATGTAAAAACAGTTCCTGTCTTTTTGAGAGAGCAGAAGTTTTCCTCCGTTTTCTAGTTTGAATCACATTTCTACGTGCAGGTATGAGAGAGCTGGGTGACTCAGAAAAAAGGTGCAATTTTGTCGAAAAAAGGTGGGTTTCTTAAGAAAATTCCAATGCATTTCTAATGCATTATTTATTCCCAGTTTTTTGGGAATAACTTTGGGAAAAATTGGAATTTTAACACCAAAAGTCATAGCACCCCTTTCGGGATCAAGACG
>NW_019471090.1:0-355 GCF_002814215.2 Seriola lalandi dorsalis
CCAGAGGAGCTAACCTGCCTCTGAATGCCTCACTCAGCTAAATATATCCAGGAGATGCATGTCTGTCAGCTCACCACATCATCCCCCCACACACCCAACCCCCCCACCCCCTTTCACCGTCCCCTCAAGCCCTTATCTTAATTATTTCCAGACTTCACAGTCTACGTGCAGACACCCACAAACACACACAAATACACACACACACACACAGCTGATTAAAAGAATACCAGTGTTGTGTTTACAGGCCTTTCTACTGATGTTAAAGTCAGTGAAGGGCGTGACCGTCTGTCTGTGTGTGTGTGTGTGTGTGTGTGTGTGTGTGTGTGTGTGTGTGTGTGTGTGTGTGTGTGTGTGT
>NW_019471093.1:0-441 GCF_002814215.2 Seriola lalandi dorsalis
CTGAGATGGTTAGCATGAGATGGTTAGCATTGTCCTACCTGAGATGGTTAGCATGAGATGGTTAGCATCATCCGAACTGAAATTGGTAGGTCTGGGTGGTGGTCTGGGCGGTGGTCTGGATGGTGGTCTGGATGGTGGTCTGGGTTGGGGTCTGGATGGTGGTCTGGGTTGGGGTCTGGATGGTGGTCTGGATGGTGGTCTGGGTGGTGGTCTGGATGGTGGTCTGGGTTGGGGTCTGGATCGTGGTCTGGGTGGTTGTCTGGATGGGGGTCTGGGTTGGGGTCTGGATGGTGGTCTAGGTTGAGGTCTGGGTGGTGGTCTGGGTGGTTGTCTGGATGGTGGTCTGGGGGGTGGTCTGGATGGTGGTCTGCATGGTGGTCTGGGTGGTGGTCTGGATGGTGGTCTGGATGGTGGTCTGGGTGGTGGTCTGGATGGTGGTCT
>NW_019471095.1:0-333 GCF_002814215.2 Seriola lalandi dorsalis
CTGATTTACAGCTTTCATTGTAATACACAAAATAAATTTACTACATAAAGGAAGATGTCACGATGAGCATCTCTGCTCAAAACATGGAGAAAAATGATTTACTTTGTCAGTACCTATTAAAATATCTGACTAGTACTGACATTGAACACCTGTAGCAGTCCAAATACAACAAACATTTTCAGACTGTAAAAGTATATCTAAGGAGGCATGACAGATAACTACATTACACAATTCACAATAGTGCTTATTTACCAAAAGAGCTCCTAGTAATGACGAGACAGTAACAGTTAGCATTAGCTACCTAGCTACATGTTAAATAAATGTTTGTAAATG
>NW_019471100.1:0-463 GCF_002814215.2 Seriola lalandi dorsalis
CTATAAACAGTAAGCAACATCTAGAATCACCCTCCTTTATGGTGAATAAAGAATTATAATGCAGTCTAATAAATCTCAACTGTCTAGTCCAGTACACATGCCACACCGGTCTCTGTGAGAGCTCGTAGGCTAGGTCACATCCAGGTGGAACGATTGGAAAAAAAAACAAACTCCAACACGACATTATATGAAGAAGCAGAAGTTCTGACATTTATTTTTCCACTTAAAGAACTGCTTGTAAACCTAAACAATGTAAATACATGTGAGGGTCTGGGAGACCGTTGTGGCGGCTTTAGGGCGTGCTACAATGCTGGCGGGCCGAGTGTTGAGCCCCGTTCACACTGCTCAAAAACCCTGCTAAGACCCTCTAACATCAGGCTGTTGTCAGCAATGGAAAATGGTTCCACTGGCATTCACACCTGCGTCAATTAACTCTGCAGTAGTTACAGGATTCAATGGCTGA
>NW_019471103.1:0-332 GCF_002814215.2 Seriola lalandi dorsalis
GCGCTGCTCAGGGTGCTCGCCCAGTGCCGCCTGGAAGGCGCCAGCCGACAGCGAGAAGAGCACACAGTTGCTCGCGGCGCGCGCCGAGCCGGCGCGCCGCTTGGAGCCGAGTAGAGCGGTCTCGCCAAAGTAGCCGCCCGGCGAGAGCGTGTCGGCGAGGGAGCCCTCCGCAGAGAGCAGCTGGACGACGCCCTTGTCGATAAAGAAGGCGGCGTCGCCGAGCTCGCACGCGTTGAAGGCGTAGTCCCCGGCGAGCAGCACCTGCGGCCTCAGCGCCTTTGCCAGCGCCTGGATGAAGCGCTTGTCAGCACGATGGAAGATGGGCACCTGCC
>NW_019471106.1:0-341 GCF_002814215.2 Seriola lalandi dorsalis
TGATAATAAACACCATTAAACTCACCCTCTGTATCTGCATACTCATCCTCACTGAGGGGGGCAAGTCTCTTCTTTGGGGAGAGGAGGTCAGAGCCTTCAACTGAAAAACAAGGAAACAAAAAGGCACATGTCACAGCGTATGAAAGGAAGATGTAGTGAAAGCATGCAGCTGTATCTGCAATTAATAAAATTAACTTATTGATAAATGAGAATGTACACCAGCAGGTATGCACTTTTTCAGGGTAATATAACCCTTTGGCATGAAAGACAAAAAAATGACAAGTAGAAATAAATAAATACATAAAGAAATGATTATATACATAAAGAAATGCAAAATAAAA
>NW_019471109.1:0-581 GCF_002814215.2 Seriola lalandi dorsalis
ATAAAAACTTCATAGTATAGGAAGGCATAAAAAGTCATAGTATAGTAAGGCATAAAAAGTCATAAAAACGAAATAGTAAAGTAAGGCATAAAAAGTCATAAAAACTTCATAGTATAGTAAGGCATGAAAAGACATAAAAACGTCATAGTATAGTAAGGCATAAAAAGTAAAAAAAAAAAAGTCAGAATAGTAAGGAATAAAAAGTCATAGTATAGTGAGGCATAAAATGTCATAAAAACGTCACCGTATAGTAAGGCATAAAAACTTCATAAAAACGTCCTTGTATAGTAAGGCATAAAAAGTCACAAAAATGACATATTATAGTAAGGCATAAAAAGTCATAAAAACGAAAAAGTATAGTAAGGCATAAAAATTCATAAAAATGACATAGTATAGTAAGGCATAAAAATTCATAGTATAGTAAGGCATAAAAAATCATAAAAATGAAAAAGTACAGTAAGTCATAAAAAGTCATAAAAAAGTCATAGTATAGTAAGGCATAAAAAGTCATAAAAACGAATTAGTAAAGTAAGGCATAAAAAGTCATAAAAACTTCATAGTATAGGAAGGCATAAAAAGTC
>NW_019471113.1:0-362 GCF_002814215.2 Seriola lalandi dorsalis
AAATAGAAATAAATCACCCACACACACACATTGAAGGAACCACCACCAGGGAGCACAGCACATCAAATGAGGGGGACACCACCACCAGTCACCGACGCCACCACCACCACCGGCCTCTGACAACTGAAACAAAAAAAAAAAGATTAAGAGAGTTGCAACTCAACCAAGAAAAACAATTAATGGGCAAGTTAAACCTAAAAAAACAGATGTATAACTAACAAAGAAAAACCTAAATGTCCAAATAATAACTGCCCAATAGAAATCAAAGAAAAATAATTCAAAGAAAGTACACAATTCAAAATATCATTTAACACAGGAAAAACAAAGGAAATCTAATTAACTAAATCAAAAGAAACAAAGAA
>NW_019471114.1:0-275 GCF_002814215.2 Seriola lalandi dorsalis
GAAGCTCATTTTTCGGCCTACATCATAAAATGTGTCCGTTTATTTAAATGTAAATTTGCAGAGTGACAGAAGAGAGTCGCCAAACACAACGGTAGTCGTTTTTTTTTTTTTTAAGTATATTTTTTTTGGGCTTTTATGCCTTTAATGGACAGCACAGTGGAGAGTGACAGGAAACGGGGAGGCAGAGAGAGGGGGAATGACTTGCAGTGAAAGGCCGTCCGATGCGGGATTCGAACCAGGGCCGACTGCAGCGAGGACTGTAGCCTCTACACATG
>NW_019471116.1:0-308 GCF_002814215.2 Seriola lalandi dorsalis
GCTGCGGCAGTCCAACCCGTGCTACGGCTCGCTCGCTCCGTCGCTCGACCGGCCGTCGGCGCACGAGTACACCTACGACCCGCTCGCGCGGTACGCCGCTCTGGCGCCGCTGCTGCGGCCGGCCCGCGGCGCAAAGGCGTTCGAGCATTTGCGCCACCTCCGCACCGATTTCGCGTCGCGGCCCAACGCCAACCCAAAGTTCGACGACGAGTGGCAGCAGCTCGAGCCCGAGTTTGGCGCTCTGCGCGCAGTCTCGTCTATCTCCTCCGAGCTCTGGCGCCGGTACGAGGGCGAGGACGAGCTGGCCG
>NW_019471120.1:0-3850 GCF_002814215.2 Seriola lalandi dorsalis
AAAAAAAAAAAAAAAACACTTAGTATAGTATTGCAAATAAGAGAAACAACTACATACTATTGTATGGTATCAAAAGTTAAAAACCACATAGTACAGTAAGGCATAAAAAGTGAAAAAAACTACATACTATAGTAATACATAAAAACGTCATAGTATAGAAAGGCAAAAAAAGTAAAAAAAAAAAAAAAAGACACTATGTATAGTATTGCAAAAATTACAAACAACTACACACTATAGTATGGTATAAAAAGTGAAAAAACGACATAGTATTGTATGGCATAAAAAGTGAAAAACTACAAGGCATAAAAAGTAAAAAAATGTCAAAGTATAGTAAGGCATAAAAAGTAAAAAAAACGACATAATACATTATGGCATAAAAAGTGAAAAAAAACTACATACTATAGTATGGCATAAAAAATGGAAAAAACTTCATTGTAGATTAAGGCCTAAAATGTGAAAGAACGACATAGTACAGTATGGCAAAAAAAGTTAAAAAAAAAACCCACATAGTATAGTATGGAAAAAAAAGTAAAAAAAAACAAAAAAACACATAGTATAGTATGGCCTTTAAAGTGAAAAATACGACATAGTATATTGTAGCATAAAAATTGAAAAAATGACATACTATGTTATAAAAAGTGAAAAAAACTACGTAAGGTATAAAAAAGGGAAAACGTCATTGTAGATTAAGGCCTAAAAAGTGAAAAAAAACCACATAGTATAGTATGGCCTTTAAAGTGAAAAATACGACATAGTATATTATAGCATAAAAAGTGAAAAAACTACATACTATAGTAAGACATAAATACGTCATTGTATAGAAAGGCAAAAAAAGTAAAAAAAAAAAGTCAAAGTATAGTATGGCATAATAAGTCAAAAAAACAACATAATATATTATGTCATAAAAAGTGAAAAAAACAACATGCTATAGTATGGCAAAAAAAGTAAAAAAAAACGTCGTATTACAGTTTGGCAAAAAAAGTAAAAAAAAAAGACATAGTATAGAAAGGCATAAAAAGTAAAAAAAAAACACATAGTACAGTAAGACCTAAAAAGTGAAAAAAACGACATACGTCATATATGGCATAAAAACGTCATAGTACAGTAAGGCATAAAAAAGGGAAAACGTCATTGTAGATTAAGGCCTAAAAAGTGAAAAAAAACCACATAGTACAGTAAGACCTAAAAAGTGGAAAAAAAACACATAGTATAGTATGGCATAAAAAGTGAAAAAAAAGTCATACGATAGTAAGACATAAAAACGTCATAGTATAGAAAGGCATGAAAAGTCAGAAAATATCATAGTACAGTAAGGCATAAAAAGTCAAGAAACGTCATAGTTTATTGAGGCCTAAAAAGTGAAAAAAACAACATACTATAGTATAGCATAAAAAGTAAAAAAAAGTCATACGATAGTAACACATAAAAACGTCATAGTATAGAAAGGCATAAAAAAAGGGAAAACGTCATTGTAGATTAAGGCCTAAAAAGTGAAAAAAAACCACATAATATAGTATGGCAAAAAAGTGAAAAAACTACATACTATAGTAAGACATAAAAACGTCATAGTATAGAAAGGCATAAAAAGTAAAAAAAAAAGACATAGTATAGTAAGGCCTAAAAACTAAAAAAAAACACATAGTATAGTATGGCCTTTAAAGTGAAAATACGACATAGTATATTATAACATAAAAAGTGAAAAAATGACATACTATGTTATAAAAAGTGAAAAAACGACGTAAGGCATAAAAAGCCAAAAAACGACACAGTATAGTAAGGCATAAAAAGCTAAAAAACATGATATTAAAGTAAGGCATAAAAAGCCAAAAAACGTGATATTCAAGTAAGGCCTAAAAAGTGCAAAAAACGACACAGTAATGTGTGGCAAAAAATGAAGAAACTTCATAGTATAGTGAAGCCTCAAAAGTGACAGAAACGACATACTATGTCATAAAAAGTGAAAAAACGTTATAGTAAAGTAAGGCATTAAAAGTAAAAAAAATGACATAGTATAGTAAAGCATAAAGAGTCATAAAAACAGCATGCTATATTAAGGCATAAGAGTGAAAAAACATCATAGTATAGTAAGGCCTAAAAAGTTAAAAAAAATGCCATAGTATAATAAGGCGTAACAAATGTCATAAAAACATCATAGTATAATAAGGTGTAAAAAAACGACATAGTATAGCAAGGAACAAAAAACGTCATGAAATCGTCACAGTATAGTAAGGTATAATAAACTTCATAGTATAGTAAGGCATAAAAAACGTAATAGTATCATAAGCCATAAGAAAACATCATAGTATAGTATGTCAGATAATTGTATGAATGTATTTATGCATAAAATTATGTATCTATGTGTGAATAATAATATGATTGATGTATGTCTGACCGTATGCATGTAAAAAGTATATATGTATGACTGAATGTATGTATCTACATGTCTGTATGAATAAAAGTCTTATGTCACAAAGAATGTCTACATATAAATAACAATACACATGTATGTATGCATGTATGAATACATTTGTGTATGTCTACAAGTAGGTATAAATAAAAGATTTTACGTCAGAAGAATGTATGAATTGTAGTATGTATGTATGTATGCATTTAAGTATTCATGTCATGTCTGGATGAATATGAGAAGGAAAGTATTAAATGTATGTATGTTTTAGTAAAGTGTATGTATATATGTGTGTTATGATCTGGTATGTCATAAAACATCACAGTATAGCAAGGCATAAAAATATCATAGTATATTAAGGCAAAAAAAGGTCATAGTTTAGTAAGGCGCAAAAATGTCACAGTATATGACGGCATAAAAACCATCAAAGTATGGAAAGGCACAAAAAATATCATAGAATAGTAAGGCATAGAAAACATAGTATATTAAAGCATTAAAAAGGTCATGAAAACCTCATGTGAAGCAAGGTATAATAAACGTCAAAGTATAGTAAGGCATAAGAAAACGTCATAGTATGTCAGATAATTGCATGAATGTATTTTATGCATAAAATTATGTATGTATGAATAAAAGTATGTACTGTGTACGACTAAATGTATGTATGTATATGTGTCTGTATTAAAATTCTTATGTCACAAAGCATGTCTACATATAAATAAAGGTACACATGTATGTATAGATGTATGAATATATTTGTGTATGTCTGCAAGTAGGTATATAAGTGTAAATAAAAGATTATACATTTGAAAGAATTATGAATTACAGTATGTATGTACGTATATATTTAAGTATTTGTATTCATGTCATGTCTGAACGTATATATGAGAAGGAAAGTATGCATGTATGTTTTAATATAATGTATACGTGTGCGTCATGTAAACCTCACAGTATAGTAAGGCATAAAAATATCATTGTACAGTAAGGCATAAAAAGTCAAAAGACGTCATAGTATAGTAAGGCAAAAAGAGTCGTAAAAACAACATGCTAAAGTAAGGCATAAAAAGTCAAGAAATGTCATAGTTTATTAAGGCCTAAAAAGTGAAAAAAAAAGACATAGTATAGTGAGGCCTAAAAAGTGAAAAAAAAAAGACATAGTAGAGTAAGACATAAAAACGTCATAGTATAGAAAGGCATAAAAAGTGAAAAAAAGTCATACGATAGCAAGAGTATCGTAAAGTGAGGCATAAACAGTGAAAATAAGTCATACGATAGTAAGAAATAAAAACGTCATAGTATAGAAAGGCATAAAAGGTCAAAAAAAAAAACACATAGTATAGTATGGCATAAAAAGTGAAAAAAAGTCATACGATAGTAAGACATAAAAACGTCATAGTATAAAAAGGCATAAAAAGTAAAAAAAACGATATAGTATAGTATGGCATAAAA
>NW_019471126.1:0-310 GCF_002814215.2 Seriola lalandi dorsalis
AAACATAAAAAAAAAACATCATAGTATATTAAGGCTTAAAAGGTCATTAAAACATTATACTATTGTAAGGCATAGACTAACAGAGTACAGTAGGTCATAAAAATGCTTAAAAAACGTCATAGTTAAGTAAGTCATAAAAATGCCAAAAACGTCATAGTATACTATGGCATAATACGTCATAAAAACATCATAGTATAATAAGGCATAAAAAGTCATAGTATAGTTATCCATAAAAAGTCATAAAAACGTCATAGTATAATAAGGCATAAAAAGTAATAGTATAGTAAGTCATAAATAGTCATAAAAATGT
>NW_019471128.1:0-309 GCF_002814215.2 Seriola lalandi dorsalis
CTCCTGCATCACCTGCAGCTCCTGCATCACCTGCATCACCTGCAGCTCCTGCATCACCTGCATCACCTGCATTACCTGCCGCTCCTGCATCACCTGCAGCTCCTGCATCACCTGCCGCTCCTGCATCACCTGCATCTCCTGCATCACCTGCATTACCTGCCGCTCCTGCATCACCTGCAGCTCCTGCATCACCTGCATCTCCTGCATCTCCTGCATCACCTGCATCACCTGCATCTCCTGCATCACCTGCAGCTCCTGCATCACCTGCAGCTCCTGCATCACCTGCATCACCTGCAGCTCCTGCATCAC
>NW_019471133.1:0-593 GCF_002814215.2 Seriola lalandi dorsalis
TAATCCTAAACACTCACCCTATGCCTCATCCTAAACCTAACCACTCACCCTATGCCTAAACCTAACCTTTGACCTCTGACCTTTAATCCTAACCCTGAGCCTTTACCCTAACCCTAACCTCTCTCCCTCCCTCGCTCTCTCTCTCTCTCCTCTCTCTCCCTCTTCCTCTCTCCCTCCCTCTCTCTCTTTTTCTCTTCCCCCCCCCCCTTTTTTTTCTCTCTCTCTCTCCCTTTTTTTTCTCTCTCTCACACACACATATAGACACACACACTCTCTCTTCTCCCCTCTCTTCCCTCATGAGAATGAGGGAGCAGGGGGAGATAGAGCATGCAGCCCGATCCGGCGGGGGAGAGTTCTAGCCCCGCACAGGCACCTCTCCCTAGCTCTATCTCCTTCACCCTCTTTATCCTAAACCTAACCACTCACCCTGTGCTCGCTCTCTCTCTCTCTCTCTCTCTCTCTCTCTCTCCCTCTCCCTCTCCTCTCCCTCTCTCTCTCTCTCTCTCTCTCTCTCTCTCCTTCTCTCTCTCTCACACACACTCACGCTCCAGGAAATATGCATTTTTTAATAATTTGAATATTATTATGGAATT
>NW_019471134.1:0-323 GCF_002814215.2 Seriola lalandi dorsalis
CGCCGCGGCGCTGTGCCGGCCGCTGCTGGCCGCAAACATCTTCTACCACGTGTGGATGTGCATGGAGATCATGCACTACGCCGACGGCGACGACCTCTTTGCCAACCAGAACACGGGTTTGCGCGCTTCCGTGGTGACGGTGCTGGCCGTGGTGCTGCTCGAAGTTGTGGCCTTGAAGTCGGCGGGAATCTTCTACGCGCGCTTGCGGCTCACCTCGGAGCCGCAGCTCGCGGCGCTGCGCCGGCTGCGCCGCGCCCAGCTCGGATTGCCGCAAAAGATCGTGCTGCTCCTGTTGTTCGTCCTGATTTTCGCGCCGGTGCTCG
>NW_019471138.1:0-348 GCF_002814215.2 Seriola lalandi dorsalis
GTGTCCTCAGTGTTTCTCAGTGTTTCTCAGTGTGTCCTCAGTGTGTCCTCAGTGTTTCTCAGTGTGTCCTCAGTGTTTCTCAGTGTTTCTCAGTGTGTCCTCAGTGTGTCCTCAGTGTGTCCTCAGTGTTTCTCAGTGTTTCTCAGTGTGTCCTCAGTGTGTCCCAGTGTGTCCTCAGTGTGTCCTCAGTGTTTCTCAGTGTGTCCTCAGTGTTTCTCAGTGTTTCTCAGTGTGTCCTCAGTGTTTCTCAGTGTGTCCTCAGTGTGTCCTCAGTGTTTCTCAGTGTGTCCTCAGTGTTTCTCAGTGTGTCCTCAGTGTGTCCTCAGTGTTTCTCAGTGTGTCCTCAGT
>NW_019471140.1:0-495 GCF_002814215.2 Seriola lalandi dorsalis
TGTCTCACTCTCATTGACACCTAATGTAATCGTCTTTTTTTTTCAAAAGAATCTCACTCTGTCTTCGCACTGACCTTACTCACTCATTTTAAGGAATATCTGAATAAAATAGAGACTGTAAGAAACTTCTGTCTTCAGTGTCTGTCACAGTGTTTTTCGGTTTTTGAAAAGAAGTAACGGTTTTCTCATAATTTGCAGTTGTTTGAAGCCATGTAGAAGCCAAATTCTGGGCAGATTTTCACATTGCCATGGCAACGGCAGCTCCTGACCTGTGTGCGTGCGTGCGTGCGCCTAGCAACCAGATAACCAACTCTCCAAGCTCCGCTAACTTTACATTAGCCGCATGTTAGGTCTTAAATTATATTTAGTTAGGTCTTAAATATGTAAGTCCATTTACTGCTTCCTTCGTTGCTTTTTGTTTTGTTTTGTTAAAAGAGTGAATGAAGTTGTGACGGTCTCCGCTGAGACAGAGGAGAGGAGAAGCTACTAGCCCTC
>NW_019471141.1:0-241 GCF_002814215.2 Seriola lalandi dorsalis
AGTACAACCACAAAGAGACGAAGTACAACCACAAAGAGACGAAGTACAACCACAAAGAGACGAAGTACAACCACAAAGAGACGAAGTACAACCACAAAAAGACGAAGTACAACCACAAAGAGACGCAGTACAACCACAAAGAGACGAAGTACAACCACAAAGAGACGAAGTACAACCACAAAGAGACGAAGTACAACCACAAAGAGATGAAGTACAACCACAAAGAGATGAAGTACAACCA
>NW_019471142.1:0-401 GCF_002814215.2 Seriola lalandi dorsalis
ATAGAGGAGAAAGCAGCGCACCAATTAATTTGTGGTTGGCAATAAAACGATGAAACTCGAGACCATCCGAGAGCACGAAGGAAGAAAAATGTCACGCTGTTTGCAAATCAGTGTCTCTTCACTCAACCTGCCGTGACTGCTCTGACGTCTTTATCAGAAGAGACCAAAGATCATGCACTGATCCACTTTTTCTGTTCTATTTTTTTTTTTATTTTCCTTGAATTTTGTTATTATCATTTGTTATCAGAACAGGAGGTTAACTGGTACTGGCACTGCCCATGTTCACAATGTTTTGAATATTCAAAATATTAAAAATGTATTTTGAATAATATTTTGGTCTCTTTCCTAATATATATATATCGCTATATAATACTGTTATCTCAATGAAAAGTACTGAAACA
>NW_019471143.1:0-297 GCF_002814215.2 Seriola lalandi dorsalis
GGAGGGAGAGAGAGAGAGAGGGAGAGAGAGAGAGAGAGAGGGAGAGAGAGAGAGGGAGAGAGAGAGAGAGAGAGGGAGAGAGAGAGAGAGAGAGAGAGAGAGAGAGAGAGAGAGAGAGAGAGAGAGAGAGAGAAAGCTTGATAGAGAGAGACAGAGAGGGAGAGAGAGAGACAGAGAGGGAGAGAGAGACAGAGAGAGGGAGAGAGAGAGAGAGAGAGAGAAAGCTTGATAGAAAGAGACAGAGAGAGAGAGAGGGAGAGAGAGACAGAGAGAGGGAGAGAGAGAGAGAGAGAGAGA
>NW_019471144.1:0-355 GCF_002814215.2 Seriola lalandi dorsalis
GGCTAAATTTAAGACAACATGACACTCACTGAGGGAGGGAATCCAACACACACACACACACACACACACACACACACACACACACGCACACACACACACACACACACACAGTGGATGAGGATCAGACCTGAGGAGTTCAGTCTCTGTGGAGCCAAAAATATCACGTCCATAAAAGGCCAGAACAAACACTCTGCTCTGCAGAGTGTGTGAGTGTGTGTGTGTGTGTGTGTGTGTGTGTGTGTGTGTGTGTGTGTGTGTGTGCCGCCAACTTGCTGCTGACCCTGAGCTTCTCACTGTTTGTTTGTGTAACAGGTTCTTCCCAGGTTCTGACCAGGACCAGGACCAGGACCAGGAC
>NW_019471145.1:0-352 GCF_002814215.2 Seriola lalandi dorsalis
AGAAACAGTAGAAAAATAAATAAAAAATAATAATAATTTATATATATATATATATATATATATATACATTAGTCTTCATTTCAAACAAAAAATGTGAGAATAACTGGAATGTTGGACATGAATTTGATTAAGCATAGACTTACTGTATCTTCTGAACATAAACCAGATGAACAAGCCCACAATAACAATGAAGGTCAACAAGCTCAGACGGATGATGAAACTCTTTAGGTGAATGGAAAGACTGCAGCATAAATTTAAAGCACACAATGCAAATAAGGTAAGATAAAGAGAATTCTATTGTTAAAAAAGTCCTACAATGTTGTCTGAAGTCTGCTCATCTTGCTTATACTGT
>NW_019471146.1:0-572 GCF_002814215.2 Seriola lalandi dorsalis
ACTGGTTCATTTGGAGGCTAGCTCTTTCCACTTTTGGCCTTGTACACAGCGTTGTTGAAACCTTCTCTGTTGCGGGCGATCTCGATGGCAAAGAACTGAACTCTGGTGGCTGAAACCAGAGATGAAACGGAGATTAATCATAATATATACAAATATATTAAAATAATAATAATAATGTGTTTTCCAGTGTGTAACTGACCAAATATAGTGTTCTCCTCTGTGTAATCCTTCTCACAGTCCAGACGCAGCAGAGTGCCGTAGTTGAAATCTTCCACGAGTCCTTCATACTGGTTACAGAACGGACGCCACGTCTGCACAAACAGATGGAGCCGTTTAACTCTCACCGCCGTCGACACTCAGTCACCCTCATCACAACAACACTGATCAACCCAGCGGCTTGTTTCCACGCTGGTTCAACAGTCGAGCTGATCATCAAAGACTCAGGGAGGAGGAGGAGGAGGAAGAGCAGGAGGAGGAAGAAGAGCAGGATGAGGAGGAGGAAGAGCAGGAGGAGGAGGAGGAGGAAGAGCAGGAGGAGGAGGAGGAAGAGCAGGAGGAGGAAGAAGAGCAGG
>NW_019471147.1:0-499 GCF_002814215.2 Seriola lalandi dorsalis
AGAGAGAGAGAGAGAGGGGGGAGAGAGAGAGGGAGAGAGAGAGAGAGGGAGAGAGGTAGAGAGAGAGGTAGAGGGAGAGACATTTGATGTTTATAATGTTTAATGTTTATATCTTTAAAGATTATTTTCTTTACTGATCATGACTTCACTGAAGTTTAATCAATACATAACGATCAGTAATCAATAAGTAATGATGAAGTAAAAAAGACAAAACATCAGACAGAAGCGTCAAATCGGTGCAAAGAGACGAATCAAAACTTCTGGTCAAGACTTTCAAAATAAAATCGGAGCAGAAACAGGAAGCAGAGATTTGTGAGTTGGGCTTTGACAGACTTTGTATCCAGGCAACCGTACGCTCAACTAGTCATGTGATCACGAGTTCAACTAAACCTGTGGGGAGACTTTCTCTCCACCTTCACATTCAGCCACAGGGACGTTATTTATGGTTTATAGATAATATACTTTATGTCACGGTTCCCATTTATAATTCAAGTGTTCT
>NW_019471148.1:0-408 GCF_002814215.2 Seriola lalandi dorsalis
TCTCTCTCTCCCTCCCTCTCTCTCTCTCTCTCTCCCTCCCTCTCTCTCTCTCTCTCTGGCACTCTCTCTACCTTCAGGAGTCTATGGTGATGTCCAGAGGGTAAAGATCCTCTACAACAAAAAGGACAGTGCTCTGATCCAGCTGTCCGATGGCAACCAGGCTCAGCTGGGTGAGTTTTGAACGTTCATAATATGTCACTGAAAAATAAGATGAATAAAGACTTGGCTTGTTTTTTTATTTTTTGTGTAATTAAAATCAGAAGTGCATATCCTGATAAAGTCACTTGCAGGTGCATGAATGTTCGAGATTTTCATTTAGTGGGATTGAAGTGAAATTAGCTTTTTGACCGAATATTTACACCAGTTAGTGTTTAACCATACTGAGAAATAAAGATTATATATATATAT
>NW_019471149.1:0-615 GCF_002814215.2 Seriola lalandi dorsalis
AGAGAGAGAGAGAGAGAGAGAGAGAGAGAGAGAGAGAGGATGGTGAGAAACGGGGGAGGAGGACAGAAAAGAAAGATGCAGTGGATGAAAAAAAATATAAAATATCTGCTCTGTCTTACCTTGAAAGGGAACATAGGACATGTTCCAACGGCATTGAACGTAGGCTTTGCGTCTCGGCGGTCTCTCGGCGCTCAGAAGTAACGGGGAACCAAATTAGAAATAAATCTGAAAATAAAAATTAAAAAACACGCGATTTACTGCTGTTCACAGTTGGAGCCGAAGGAGAGGCCAATATTCCGCTGTTATAAAAACTGGCATCATAATCCACGACCGCTTATAAAGCGCCTGGTTCCCGGTGCATAAAAAAATACAGGATGCAGAAATGTGTGTGTGAGCGTGTGTGTGCGTGTGTGTATGTGTGTGTTTATTTGCACGCTGCTGTTGAGGTGTGAGGGTGAAACACGAGTGAGTGAGTGTGTGTGAGTGAGAGAGAGAGAGAGAGAGAGAGAGAGAGAGAGAGAGAGAGAAAAGGGGGTGAGAAAAGGGGGTGGAGGACTGGGCACGCGCGCGTGTGCGTTTCTCTCTCAGTGTGTGTGTGTGTGTGTGTGTGTGTGT
>NW_019471150.1:0-638 GCF_002814215.2 Seriola lalandi dorsalis
TGTGTGTATATATATATATGTGTGTGTATATATATATATATATATATATATATATATATATATATATATACACATACATACATTGGCCTAGATATTTTACAGTTTTCTTTCTGATTATTAAATGCCACTGATTGAAAAAGGCTGAAAATGGTCACTTTCTCTCCTTTCACTTTCCAGTAATGAATATAAATGAAGGCCAGCTCCAAAAAGATGAATCAATGTCCTTGACAGGTTATCTCAGGCATTTCGCAGCCCAGGGTTTTGCTCATATGTACAGTATAAGTAGCCTGATATGATTCTAATTAGCCTTATTTGTCTTACCACTGATTCTTGTGATGGTCCAGTTTCTCCGAACATCAGAGGGCCTGTGGGCTAACTCAAAGGCAAATGGCCCCGCGTTCGGGTTCAGGTCTCCATCGAGTGCAGTGATGTTGATGGCATTTGGTTCTGGCTTTTCACATATCTCCGCCTCCTGAGGGAACACCTTGGGAGCGTTGTCGTTGATATCTAGCAGGTAGATCTGGAGAGTACCTGTGCCACTTGCTGGAGGTACACCTGCATGGACCATAAAATGACTCACATACTTAGCACATACATATTTATGAGAAAATATTTTTTCTTAAATTTCCATATGGTTA
>NW_019471151.1:0-377 GCF_002814215.2 Seriola lalandi dorsalis
CCCCCCCCCAGGGCAACACAGACCAGGACCAGGACCGACTGAGAACCACAAAAACACTCCAGATCTCTGAGTCAGTAGAATCAGTAGAGAGAGTAGAGCTCCAGCAGCAGAGTTTGGTAGAAAATGAGCAGCATGTGTTCAGAGAGAAGCTCAGGCTCAGACAGCTCCGCCCCCTGCTCTCTCTCTTTGTTTGTCTGTGTGTCTCTATGTCTCTCTCTCTCTCTTGTATGTGAGTCTATCAGATTCTCTGAGTCCACCTAACAGCTGATAACACACACACACACACACGCACCCGCGCACACACACACACACACACACACACACACACACACACACAGGAGTTAAGAGGACATTCTTTCTTTGCACATCAAGTCTGT
>NW_019471153.1:0-394 GCF_002814215.2 Seriola lalandi dorsalis
TGTACCATCACACAGACATCGCCCAAATCTTCCGTACAGTATTAACACTATAGGAGGCAGTTACTGCAAACTCTTGAGAGAAAAAAACAAAAAAAACAAACAACAAAAAAAAAGCACAAACACAAAAACAGGATGCAACTGCCTCATCGGAAGTTATGCTATGAAACACAGGACAAATCGCAAACAACTAACCATATAGTGCACTACATTTGGCCGGGAGTACAGCGCTATATGGGTGTGACAGTGTGTCATCTGAGAGTGCCATACAGCTTTGCTGTGAGAGTGGGGTGGAAGACCAAAACTTAACAAAACAGTAAGAACTGTTTCTTTTTGTTTTTTTTTTTTTGCTTTTTTTTTTTTAGATTTTTTACTTTTTAGAGGGGCTGTGGGTTAC
>NW_019471154.1:0-379 GCF_002814215.2 Seriola lalandi dorsalis
GGGGGGGGGGGGGGGGGTTGGAAAATGTATCCGAAAACAGCAAAAAATCCTCAGAAATTGTCACACATTTGTAAATGGAGCTCACAGGCACCTGTCACTGGTGTTGAGACTAGTTTCTCTTCTCACTGTGTATCCTACATTAATATGCAGCAGGTCAGATTTTTCCCTGCTCCTTATTTTGAATCTGACACGCTGTGAGAGGACGCGACGTTGTGCCAGAGCTGTGCCAGAGCTGTGCCAGAGCTGCGCCAGAGCTGTGCCAACGGTCGACTTTTCATCTGCAGATTTCTAGTAGATACGACTCTTTGATTTAGTGCCAGTTTCTTTATTCATCAGAGAGGATTTCATTGTTTTACTGTGTGTACTGGTAACACTGGTA
>NW_019471155.1:0-1061 GCF_002814215.2 Seriola lalandi dorsalis
CTGATCAAAAAAAAAAAAAAAACAGCCAACTCAACACACTTTGATCTTTGCAACTACTCTGGTCCACTGCCTTTCCTACTCTATCTCATAGCCACAAATCTTCCTGGTATTATTTTCCCCCCTTGTTCTCTTGCAGTCCTTTTCTATATATTTCCTCACATTTGTTCTCCCAGCAAACACTCTCTCCTCTTCCTCTATTCTCCATTCTCATGAAGTGTACTTTCCAGAACCATGCTCTCATTTCTGAGTTGTTCCTTACTACAACTCCTCAAGAGGGTGCTTCCTTCTATCTACACCTAATCTTTGAACTTGAACTTTGTTTTGAGAGTCCTTTAGCTTTATCCTCAGTTGGAGCCAGTGGATTGTGCATTGTTGATTGCTCTGAGCTCATACATGGATGCAGAGTGTCAGTGGGGTCAGAACGAGCAACCCTAAGAGTGCAATCTGACATTTTCAAAAATTCTGAGTTGTGTGCTATTTGAAGTAGAAGATAAATCAGCCAACCCACATGGACTGGATTATATTGTGAATGTAGAATCTGTACTGCACTGATAATTGGCATCTCTCCTCAAGAAGACATCAGGCTCAGTGCAGCAGACAGAGAGGTGTGATGGTGATAACAACTATGGAAAGACAGAGCTCACAGGTGGTTACAGGGGTGGAGGTGCAACTTTTGGTATGCTGAACAGCAGCAGAAGCAAGTGTGGCAGGAAAAGAGTGAGACGAGTATTGATGGTTTAAAGGGGCTGTCTGTTTACAGGTCTGTGGGAGTACTACTGCAAAGCTGCAGGTGAAGACAGTTGTACAAATCCTTTTGTGGCTCCAGAGAGAGCTGATAAATTGACTCAAGTGACGTCACTAGACGCACAACAGGGGGGCAAACCCAGAAGCCAGAAACATTTTTGGCTCATGCGCCAGGTAAGCAAATTACAAGTGAGTCCGGCATCCAATAATACATCCATGACTGTTTCCCAGAGTCCTTTGTGTTCAAAAGGTACACCCCAAAAGGAACAGTGCCATGTCATGGCATTTAGGAGAACTGCAATATTAGAGTAAAAAAA
>NW_019471156.1:0-2000 GCF_002814215.2 Seriola lalandi dorsalis
TCCTCTTCTTTCCTCTCCTCTCCAGCTACAGCTCTGCCTGTGGCCTCTGCTGCTCCTCTCACATCCACCTGTCCGCCCCCACCCTCCCTCCTTTCCTCCTGTGTGGAAGAGGCAACCTCAGACTAAGTGGCTGTATTCAAATCTCTCCTGGTGTGAAAATGCACTGGTCATAATGGTCAAAATAACCATAATATCATTGCTTCGAAGTATCACTTCACTCACGTGTTATTCAAATGCATTAACATGTTAATAACACAAGAGTACCTCTTTACAATCTGCATAATATAATAGTGAATCTACCACAAGAAGAACTTTCCAAAAGTTTAACTTTTTCAGCTCTTCTCTTTGTTGAAATTATGTTCTTCTGTTTCGCTGCGTGATAAGTTAGTAAGATGACTTGCACTGAGAAACACATATTTGTCAAAGCCTAGAGACAAGGATAGGAACATTGCAGCTCGCAAAACAAAGGTGAGAAATGATTTAGCGTCACACTTATCTCAATTTCAAACAACCTTTTTCAAAACAAGGCCCTAGCAACCTCCAAATACTCTTTTTGAGGTTAAGCTTGACAATGCAATTTTTACAGAGGTGATGTTCCCAAATCAAAAATAACCTTGGACAGAAATCTGATGATGTGGCCAGGATTCATTTTAGCCAACAAACTGGCCTCTGCCCAAAGCTTCACAGCAAACTGGACATGCTGGACGCACGGATTATGAGATATGAAATATGTTTATATCATGTCAGCGAAGAAAATAGTTGGTTGGACTTGGATGCAGGGAAAATGTATAGGAATCCTGTAGATTGATATTTTTAGAATGTGGCAGTTTTCTGCGTGTGATTGGGTTTGATGTGTGACCTCTTCTCTCCTAACAATTCAACCATCTTTCTGTCCAACTTTGTTTACACTGATACCACCAATACCCTTGTGTTTAGCAGGTCATTTAGCACAAACAGAAAAACAGCTGAGGCTGATAGCAATATCATTAGTGTGGCAGGCATTTGGTCATAAACCAAAGTGTTGGACAAGTTGATATGTACACCAGACGATGGCATGAGATTAGAAGTTCAATTCAAATTATTAATTCATACTGAGAGTGCCCGTACCAAGTTTTATGGCAATCCAACGAGTACACGTAGAGATGTTTCACACAATAAGTGGAAACCTTGAGCTGCTTGTGGCACTACAACCAACCAACCAGGACCAACACTGCTCGCATGGCTAAAAACTCTCTCCTTCGTCACTGGAGAAATAAGATTGTCATGATTTCTACTGAGTACATTCTTGCTCCCTGCGAACTATTTCCAATCTGGGTTCTCCATGAGCTCAGTGGCTGTGAAATTTGATCATCCCAACAGCTTGCCTGTGAATACCCTGAACTAACTGCACACCTGATATAAATCGGTTCGATGCTTTAATCCCTTATGATAGTCGTTTAACAGACAAAACAGGTGGTGGTTTTAAAACGACACTAAATATGTTTTGACAGATTAAATAACATCTTGTGTATTTTCCAAAATTCTCATCCCATGGTACCATATCATTTCATTCTCTCCTCTTTTCTCCCAAACCATCTGGGTTAACATGTGGCAGATTTGTGGCAGGAAACTGAGTGGCTTTCATTGCATTTTAAAGGTCAGAGCTGGCTCAGTTTACAACTTCTTGTGCGATACAAAAATCCCTTTGCCAGGATTGTTTCAAATTACATTTTGGTTTGTGGGTTTCAAAACTTGTTACCGGTATCTGCTGTGAAATTGAAAATGCTCTTTTGCTGGAAGTATTGAATGAAGAGTTTGACCATCAGAAAAGTCATAGGTTTTGCAATTAGCTGGGTCAACAACACAGACATCTATTTATGGCCTGTACAGTTATTTATACAGGCCTGTACATGACTTTGTTTGTCTTTTGCAGACTCATGAGCTCACAGAGTAAAAAATATTTTCAATCTTGTATCCCAGGCATCTTTCTTCCCTCTCCATCTACCTCTTTTTGGCCTGTT
>NW_019471157.1:0-2000 GCF_002814215.2 Seriola lalandi dorsalis
TGCTTGAGGGAGAAGTTCTTTTTCTGGTCCTTGCCCTCGCGTCGAACTTTCAACATGCTGGCCTTTTCGAAAAGGGAACGTGGAGGAATGACTGTCTCCCCATGGCCCTTCTTCTTCTTTCTGGCTGCTGCTGAGCAAACGCAGTTGAGTAAGGACAGAGATACCAAACAAACAGCATGTATTTATTCTTAGAAATCCTTTTCAAACTCTGTTCCTTAAAATACACACTGACTCCACGACTCACACCAACAATTCCTTGTGTAAAAGCAGAAAAAAATACTACTTAGAGCAACAATAAACAGTCTCAATACAGTAGATGTACATGTAACTAAATATGTAACCACAGCCAGGGCAGGACTAGCATATTGTTGTACAACAGAGTTAATGAAGCACTTAATGAGAAATTTTCTCTCACATGAGGGGTCCATCTTGAGTCTCTTGTGCTCCTTGCGGATATAGATAGGGGGCAGCTTGGACTCTGGCATTGGTGTGGTGTCATACATCAGCATCATTACAGAGTCGATGTAAATGTCATTGTCATCCTGTGGTGGTGTGGGAGGAGTCCAAAGCTGTGCCAGAAGACAGAGCAGGACGTTATGATGTGCCTCAAAACAAATAAATCAGGAACAGGATAGGGAAGGTCCAAATTCTGCACAAACCCATATTTTTCCAGTTACATCACATTTGCTGTCTTACCGGCATGATTTCTGTATGGCCATCCTCTGCATCAAATACATACTCCTGTTGAAGCGCAGAGAAAAGGTTCATGTCAACAACAGTGTGACATAGTCCACACACCACTTCTTGTTTCATTAGCAGAGATCTCAATGACCACCCACCATGTTGTAGGCATCCTCTCTGGTGTAGGTGAAGAGATCTTCATCTCCCTCCATAATCTGCCGCTCCTCCTCCTCCTCCTTCAGCTTCTGCAGCTGCTGCAGCTCCCAGCCTCTCTTAGAGCACTCCAACCGCTCCTGAGGAAAATAAACACACAGCATTAATCAATCTGTCAAATTTATCAAAGAACAAATTGTACACTGAAATGCCAACATAGAGCTGAAATGATTAGTCAATTAATGGACTGATTTCCACATCTAAACAAAATAAAATATAAATATACAGCCCAAATAGTCAAAAATGTTTCTTTGGTTACATTACAGTTTCACTTACTTTGAGAGCAGTTTCATCATCACTGATGTGGAGGTACTCAAGGTAATGCAGGGCATACCTTTCGATTGGTGTGAGCTGTTTGAGGGAAAAGTAAATGCAGATATTATCTCAGCATTTAATTTTATTCTAATTTATTTGTTGTATTTGTGCTTTTCTGCCTCCATCAGCTCCCAAACATATATAGAAAAGGTGAAGCTACCTGTTCCATGACAGCATTTAGCTCCTCTATCTGAGCAGGCTCTTCTTTAGTTTGGCTCTCTGACTCCTGGTTTTCTGCTGACTCTTTGCCTGCTAACTCCTCATCCTCATGCTGCCGCTGCTCCTTCTCTTCTGGCGGGGCATCCAGATTTATACTGTGGAGAGCCTGGATGTAGGGTCTGGCCACTCTGGGAGAAATGGCTTCAGAGGCCGATGGCTCCTGGTGAAGAACCACAAACTCCTCGACCTTCTCCCCTGATCCTGCCTCCACTTCAAACAGATCCTGGATTGTCCGCTAGAAACACACAATATCAGATCAGTTGCTTTATATCCCAGGTTGAATAAAACTATAGTAATGGGTCTTGATTCCACAGGTGGCGAAAATGACATAATTGATTCAAGCGCGAAAGTTTTCATAGTTTGAATAAATGTAACTTTAAACATTTTGAAAGGATGGAGGTGTGTAGAGTTTCTGAAACTCCAAGACAAGACCACAGTGAGTTAATCTTACTTGTGTGAGGAAAGCCAAGGTGTAGTCAGTACCCTGGGCAGCCACCTCTCTGATCAGGTCCTTGGTGCCGTTCTTCAGCAACTTCTCTTCAATGGAGTTCCCACTCTCCAACCTGGGTAAC
>NW_019471158.1:0-1999 GCF_002814215.2 Seriola lalandi dorsalis
GGAGTGGACAATGGAGATGTGTTTGAGGAGTGCTCAAGTAAATGACAATAATATTCCTACGTTTTCATATGTGCAAGCCTTTGAATTTAACAATGATCCTGAGTGCTATTTTCTAATGAACAGGTGGTCTCTCAAGACAGATGTACCCAAACAGAGGGTCTGAGGTGTCATCAAGAGGTGACACCTGTGCCAGCAGTTTGTCAGGCAGCCAGTTCTCCTCATCTTCAGCACTGAGCTCAAGAACTGCCTCCTCCTCATCTTCAGCCACTAGGTACAGCATGTGTGTATGGCAAATATGAGGCTACAACCAGCAGCTGGTTGACTTAACTTAGCACAAAGACAGGAAACAGGGGGTATAAGCCAGAGTGGCTCTGTCCAAAGGGACACCACCACGCTGGTTTAGACATTTAGTAAAAGAAAAATCACCCTATATATATGATGTATCACAGATGTTCCTAAAGCTGACAATTAATGTAGAATTGTCCATATCATCCCAATCTTTGTTGTACCACTGACTGAACTGTCTGATCATTCAGTGTGAGATCATGGAGGACATCCTACGGGCCTCAGCGGGTTTTTATCCCCCACTCCCCCATGGACCTGCAGATAGGTCACCGGGTCAGGATCATGCTGCCATCTGGACGGATCAGTACAGGAACAATTCGTTTCCTGGGCCACCTGCAGGGGGAGGCAGATCTCCACCTTGGGGTGGAGCTGCAGACACCCGATCATGGATTGCATGATGGCAGCCACAGGGGACACAGCTACTTTGAATGGTAACTGATCTCATTTCTTTACCGTGTGATCAAAAGCAACATGTGGCTTCTCAGTGTGTCTCAGGATGAGCAACCTGACATTTACAGCTGTAGTGGGATTCCAGTCACTGCGGCCTTACTGGGATAATTTTAACTCAAATGCTTCATAGAAACCTTACAAATCTCTTTTAAATGTGTGCTTTGGAAGTTGCTATTGTTCCAATTATAAATCACAACAGATTTATGCAGAACACTAAAACATTAACTTTTGGCCTCTGCAATCCAGCTGATATTACAGTATGATTCCTAAAGCATGAGTTAAATACATAAAATTGCATGCTAGGGTTTCTGTGAATATAGACACAACACTACTGTCCTTAGGTATTTAACAGTCAAACAACGCCTCTAGACATACTTGAGCAAATGTGCACTTGAGTCACAGAGTTGAATATGCAAATAAGGCTGCGGTCAATTTGGGAAGCTCAAATTATAGCATGAAGTGTGAATTTCAGATGTGAGATGTGAACTCATTTGCCTACAGCAATAACTTTTGTGGGTGGAAACTTTTTTATTTTTTTATTTTCTTGTTTTCAGTTTATTTATTCAGTTTCAATTTTTAATTTAATTTCTGTCCTTTGCAGCAAGCCTGGATATGGTGCCTTTGTACCATTCCACAAACTCCTGATGGCCTGGGAATGACAAACATACATGTATCATGCTGCCCATGTAAAAGAGAACTAACTGAATGAAGAACAACACCCACAGTCATGGATCTGATACCTTATTGTAATTAGGTACATTTTTGTATCATGCATAAAAATATGTCTGTGTCCTGCATGTGACAAAATGTCAATTTAATTGATATTCAAAATAAAAATATAACTTCAACAAACATAGTTCAAAAGCACTTTATGAAGCCTGGGCACAGTAAAGTTAAGAGTTGCAGAATGTTATTGCTGTTCTTTCTTTGAGCAAGGTCAAGTTTAAGTCTACCCACAAAACAAGCAAAAAAAGTATCTTATAGTCTAACAGTGAAAAGCAGAATTTCAAGCACAACATCAGGCTTGGTTGAAAAAACAAACTTAAAGGGCGGTATTAAAAACATGCAGAGCACTGTGAACAAAAACATTTTTCTTCTTGCTCTGAGTGACACTCAAATATTAGCCAAAAGGGATTTTCACTCCAAGTAAATATGAGAATGACTCTAAGCACATCTGTCAAACATAGCACAATACGATCTGACT
>NW_019471159.1:0-1998 GCF_002814215.2 Seriola lalandi dorsalis
CTATTCCTTTAAAGGATGTAACAGTCTAGTTTTTGTAGTTTTGGCCATCATTCCCATGGGTAATGATACCAGTGTATGAACTATGTTAAATGCTGAGATGTGGAAATGGGCAACATTGCTAAAGAGAAGTGAACTAGATGATCATACAGTCAGACATTTTCGCAGTTATAGTCAGTTTCAGGCTGACTGGAGAAAAAACGTTCATGTCAATCTCCAAGTTGGTGATATCAGGATTTTCTCACAGCAACAATATCTCCTTCTCTATAATAACAACTACACAAATGACAATAAATCATCAAGAAAACAGTCTGAAAAGCCACCGTTGGTGGCAGTTACATCCAATTAAAATCCAATATTAACACTAATACAATTGATTCAGCTAATTGAAAAGGAGCCTTGGAGTTTGTATCTCATTGCATGTGTTAATGAACAACTCCAAATTTGTAACACAGCAGAAGTAGCAATTATTGGGTATTTAAGTGATGTGACTACAAGGCTAGCACCAGCTTAGAATAATGTATGAACAGTACTAAGTTGGAATAACTTGTAAATGATTTTCTTATTCTTCACATTCTGCCGACTTTGCCTGAAGGCAACTTTATCACAGACATTTCATGTATTCTCACTTTCGTTTATTTTCTTCCAAATAAAGTGGATAATCCAGCCAAACTGTTGGCGTTTTTACAGCCTGTCCGATTGTCTGACCGCTCGTGTTTCTTACCTTGTCGGACTTTGTAGTAGTAGTCGTGTTCCTAGATCTCAGCAGTAAATATGATCAGTGACATGTGATTATAACCAGTAGAAATTATGGCCACGACTTCTTAAATAAACTCAAATGGTAATGAACCAGAAGTTTCCTTTGAAATTCAAGACCATTTTAGGTTAGTCCTCACCAACTGGCGAAAGCTACAATGAATAATACTGCGGGTATTTTTTTTAATAGCCTTGTACCTGCAGGTGCACCTGTTTAAAAATTCTCTGTGGAGGCTCCACAGCCTCCAGCCCCACCTGTGCCTTTCTCGGCACCTCATTCTTTATAACTCTCCCTCTGTCTCGCAGTCTGCCTCCCTCACTTTGTGGCAGCGTCGTGTTTTTCCTGCTCCGTGACGCACTGAGACAGATTTTGCCTGGCACTACTTTAATCAGATAGATTAACTGCCAGTATTGTGGTTTCCCTTTTTATCACCCTGTGCATCAGTGTGTGACGTGTTTTTACTCTTTCTGTAAGGATCCGATTCCGGTGCTGACAGCCCGATAATTCTCACCACACTGGATCTTTCCTGGCAGCGATATGATTTGATCCTGTTTGTTGAATAATACAGTAGTTATTTCGCCTGAAGCTTTCACTAAGACATCTCATTATTGTATTGTCTATCCTAAACTGTGTTGTTTTGTGCATTTGTTTTGTTCCTCAGGCGGGGAGCCCGACTTCCGTCAACGCTCCATGCAGTTTCTCGAGGACATCAGTATCCCCATCCAGCCAGGACATCTGCAGGTACAAACCACCTCGGCCTCATTTCGCTCTTACTGCCACTGAGTGATGTGAACACCTGAGGACAATAAATTTGATCTATTTAGCAGTCCATTACTGGTTAAGAGCCTTACCAGTGGGGGGTGTTGATTTACCCTTTACCTTTGAACAACACAGTGGCAGTGTGTGGAGTAGCCCTGGTTGCGTGTAACCTGCTGTAAAATGGATGTGATTGTAACATGGGTCGTCTAGTCTTGTATGGTATTTTCAGGCAGAGCCTCCAAAACCTTTTATCTCCTTTTATTCAGATTTCTTTGATTTCAAATGCATGATGTCTTTTCCATTTCTCTTTTTTGCCCTTTCCCCGCTCCTTCTCCTGCTGTCCTTCACCACTGTCGTTTCTCACATGTTCCTCTCATAAATACACATGCACAAACACTTTGACACAGCAGTCAGCATCAGGACTGTCAGAAGCAGACCGCAGTGGTTCTGTTGAATTCTAATGGTAAAACCTGTCAAGGCTCAGG
>NW_019471160.1:0-1820 GCF_002814215.2 Seriola lalandi dorsalis
TACAGTCAGTGAGTTGTGCACCACCTTTCGGCTGTTTTTGATTATCCCTGTTGTGACTGCAGAGCTCATTCAGCTCTGTGTTTGAAAACTTGGAGTAGCGCAGTGAGTGGACTGGTTATATTTTACATCAACAATAATCTAGCAGAGAAATTGGTTGTAGAGCAGATTGTGGAGGAGTGATGTCCAGATGCAGTCATATGTTTGACATGAGTCCAACATATGACTTGTTTGTTGTAACTCACTGCACAGAGGAGAGCATCAGCTGTGTTGCCTGGCAATGTAGCATTTTGTCGGTGTTTGTCGACTGCAGCCTCTGTGGAGTTTCTGTTGTTAACACATGGCTGCCTTTTCTGCTGTTAATTCTTTAAGTAGCAGCAGCTATTTGATTTATGTAGCTTAATATTGCTAATATTGAATGGTGGTGGTGTAGATATCACTTGTATGCACAGGCTGCAGAGTGAATTCATTGGTTTCTTTCGGTGTGGTCCTCACCAGGGAACGGTGTTTATGCATTGAAATATCAATGTCTATATCCCAAGTTACTTTACTAGCAAAGCGTCTACGGAGTCAGCAATTCGTCAGGACATTAGTTTGCTTGTTAACCTTCAATATAATTCTGAGCTGGGTTATGTTGACGTTAGCTTTGGCCCTTAGAGACGGGCTCTAAGTCAGCCTCAGTAGAAGAGACATGCCTGTTTGCTTTAGACTTTACTCTGCTACCTTATCTACAGACTCCATCAGCCCTCGACATGCTGTTAGTGGCATAAACAACAGAACAAACCTCCAAACCCAGATGTGTTTCAGTGCATGCTTCCCACCTCCGCCTGACATCTCCCACATCAGTGCAGAAAGTCACGACCTGGGAAAAAAAAAAAAGTCTCCACCTGATTGGTGCATCACTGTTCTCAAATTGAACCGTCCACTGAGTCAACCTCTCTCACACTGATGTGGTTATCCACAAGTTCCTGCTTGTTCTCATTTTGGCAACATGGAGTTGCTGTGCTGCACTTCTCATGGATCACTTGTCAATCAAAGTGTGGGTGTCTTATTATTTAGAGTATCACTTAATGAATTTCTGTAAGTGGCATGCATCTATTAAATCCAGGAAATCCATGGTTTCTCTGGTAAAACAAACCACTTTTATGCGTGACCGAAGGGTTTTCCTGGGAAAGAGCGAGCAGAGCTGAAAATGTGAAAGCTTCCGTGTATCAAGGCACTCACTAGTGACATCAGCTTGCACTGAGTGACCTGGTTATTTGGCTTTTAACCTGAATGGGTACTTGTGACAAACCTACTACAATTTTAAATGTTTTTAAAATGTAATTTGTCTGTCACTGACAGTACAACACTAACCAGTAACACAACAGATTGTAATGTGTTACTGGTTACTGTTACTGTGACGATCACAATAACCTTAATCCAAATTAAGAAATAAAATTGAAAACTGAAAACCTCCATTAACAAGTTTAAAAGCTGCTATTTTGTGCATGTACTGTAAAGGTATCCTCTGAGATTCATACTGAACACGTGTAAAACTCAGCTGTCAGAGTGGAGGTGGGTCCCCGGGGCCACATGTTGGGGTCAGGAGAGCAGTGTAATATGCTGGGCCGGGGCCAGGGTGAGAGTCACAAGCCGTCCTGCTGCTGCTGCTGCTGCTGCTGCTGCTGCTGCTGCTGCTGCGGCCCGTCCTGGAGAAAGAGAGGCCTTTCACTCAGAAGGATGGACAGCTGGAAGAGAGATTGTGTTTTCCACTGTACACTGTGTGTGTGTGTGTGTGTGTGTGTGTGTGTGTGTGTGTGTGTGTGTGTGTGTGTGTGTGT
>NW_019471161.1:0-1808 GCF_002814215.2 Seriola lalandi dorsalis
TACAGTCAGTGAGTTGTGCACCACCTTTCGGCTGTTTTTGATTATCCCTGTTGTGACTGCAGAGCTCATTCAGCTCTGTGTTTGAAAACTTGGAGTAGCGCAGTGAGTGGACTGGTTATATTTTACATCAACAATAATCTAGCAGAGAAATTGGTTGTAGAGCAGATTGTGGAGGAGTGATGTCCAGATGCAGTCATATGTTTGACATGAGTCCAACATATGACTTGTTTGTTGTAACTCACTGCACAGAGGAGAGCATCAGCTGTGTTGCCTGGCAATGTAGCATTTTGTCGGTGTTTGTCGACTGCAGCCTCTGTGGAGTTTCTGTTGTTAACACATGGCTGCCTTTTCTGCTGTTAATTCTTTAAGTAGCAGCAGCTATTTGATTTATGTAGCTTAATATTGCTAATATTGAATGGTGGTGGTGTAGATATCACTTGTATGCACAGGCTGCAGAGTGAATTCATTGGTTTCTTTCGGTGTGGTCCTCACCAGGGAACGGTGTTTATGCATTGAAATATCAATGTCTATATCCCAAGTTACTTTACTAGCAAAGCGTCTACGGAGTCAGCAATTCGTCAGGACATTAGTTTGCTTGTTAACCTTCAATATAATTCTGAGCTGGGTTATGTTGACGTTAGCTTTGGCCCTTAGAGACGGGCTCTAAGTCAGCCTCAGTAGAAGAGACATGCCTGTTTGCTTTAGACTTTACTCTGCTACCTTATCTACAGACTCCATCAGCCCTCGACATGCTGTTAGTGGCATAAACAACAGAACAAACCTCCAAACCCAGATGTGTTTCAGTGCATGCTTCCCACCTCCGCCTGACATCTCCCACATCAGTGCAGAAAGTCACGACCTGGGAAAAAAAAAAAAGTCTCCACCTGATTGGTGCATCACTGTTCTCAAATTGAACCGTCCACTGAGTCAACCTCTCTCACACTGATGTGGTTATCCACAAGTTCCTGCTTGTTCTCATTTTGGCAACATGGAGTTGCTGTGCTGCACTTCTCATGGATCACTTGTCAATCAAAGTGTGGGTGTCTTATTATTTAGAGTATCACTTAATGAATTTCTGTAAGTGGCATGCATCTATTAAATCCAGGAAATCCATGGTTTCTCTGGTAAAACAAACCACTTTTATGCGTGACCGAAGGGTTTTCCTGGGAAAGAGCGAGCAGAGCTGAAAATGTGAAAGCTTCCGTGTATCAAGGCACTCACTAGTGACATCAGCTTGCACTGAGTGACCTGGTTATTTGGCTTTTAACCTGAATGGGTACTTGTGACAAACCTACTACAATTTTAAATGTTTTTAAAATGTAATTTGTCTGTCACTGACAGTACAACACTAACCAGTAACACAACAGATTGTAATGTGTTACTGGTTACTGTTACTGTGACGATCACAATAACCTTAATCCAAATTAAGAAATAAAATTGAAAACTGAAAACCTCCATTAACAAGTTTAAAAGCTGCTATTTTGTGCATGTACTGTAAAGGTATCCTCTGAGATTCATACTGAACACGTGTAAAACTCAGCTGTCAGAGTGGAGGTGGGTCCCCGGGGCCACATGTTGGGGTCAGGAGAGCAGTGTAATATGCTGGGCCGGGGCCAGGGTGAGAGTCACAAGCCGTCCTGCTGCTGCTGCTGCTGCTGCTGCTGCTGCGGCCCGTCCTGGAGAAAGAGAGGCCTTTCACTCAGAAGGATGGACAGCTGGAAGAGAGATTGTGTTTTCCACTGTACACTGTGTGTGTGTGTGTGTGTGTGTGTGTGTGTGTGTGTGTGTGTGTGTGTGTGTGTGTGTGT
>NW_019471162.1:0-1993 GCF_002814215.2 Seriola lalandi dorsalis
AATGCCCTTGAGCATGACGGCAGGCATTACAAACACCTCCATCACACAGCAGTGTTTGGTTCATGCCCAATGTAAAGGACAGAGGAGTTACTGTATTGCCGTGCACAACCCCTATATTGTCTTGTGACCTCCTACAGGGAGATGCTGAGGAGCCAGTGTTCATCTACTGCATATCAATGTTGAGGACGTCACTGAAACAAAGCCAGGAAACAAATACTTGACAACACAAAGAACTATGACAAATTAAGCAAGTGTCATTGTGACAAATGCCCATTTCTCAAAAGTGCGTGTTGAAAGCAATTATATTCAAATGAACCTTTCATCTGCAGCTGGGGAGATTATCACCGTACAGTAGCTTGTTCCTGTTTCACATGGCTTTCCACACTTTTTAGCCTTTTAATACTGTTGTTCGTTACATTGTGTGAAATAAGCTGCTATGGTTGGTTTTGATGATTTTGATTTTGAGAGTTCCAACTGGTTTCAGATCAAGTCACCACACGGTGCCCCACAAAGGTCAATATTAGGCCCGCTGGTGTTTACTGTATACATAAATAAAATGTATTTTTCAACCGAATATTGCAATGTCAATTTTTAAACTGATGATATATATGTGTAAGCAAGATTGTTTGATGACCTCCAGACCCATTTTAATCATTCAAAGCTTGTGCTAAAATCCAAAAGGATCAAATGTATGTTCCCTCTCTGAAATATCTCATACAATACAACATTATAAAGACTATTATTAGCAGACCGTCCTACAAGACACATTAGTTGGATTCTTAAACCAGAACAGAACAGAAAAAAACATTATATGATCCACTGTACTATCTTCTGAATTTTTCGAGATGTCTTATATGCTCATGCTGTCTCAGACCACTGAATACCATACTAAATAGCAAATTGTTGTGATGTAGTATTTTTTTTTCTCAGGTATTTCTTGAAGAAGTTGTGGTCTCAGAAAGACTTTGAATAAAGCCTAAAACATGAACATAAGTGGCTGCATTAAAGTAAATCAACTCAAATGTAGTGCTGTAATAAAGTTCTGCAAAAATATTGTGCATGAGAGGTCAGAAAGTAAAAAGGACTTTATCCATGCTAATTTGCTTTACACAGTAGCATGTAAAACTTCCTAAAGTGTTCACAGTAGTGAAACTGTTAAACCATGGCTCAGCTGTCACAGGATTTGTGGAATCTGAGTTGCTTTGATGTCGTGCACAATGACGCTGACATAAGGAAATAGTATAAAGAACCAAACAAACACATGCAGACACCCACACAGCTGTGGTTACACAAGTGATATGAAACTGTTTATGACCATACATAAATATGCAGAGGGAAAGAGCGAGGCGGTGAGAGAGAAACCAAATGGCGGGGCAGGAGGAGGGTAGGAAAGGAAATGCAGGAGTGAAGGAGAGAGAGAGAGATATGGAGGGACACAGCCTGCGGGAATGTGTTTTTTCGTTTGCAGTCAAACCGTCTTTACATGCAATTTTTTTTTTTACATTATTCCACCAATTGTTATCAAGCATGTCCTGGGGCAACACACTGGGTTGGTTAACTACCCAATATAGGGCATAGTATGTACACTGACAGCACAATGCTTTTGCTTTAACAATGCTGCAACAATGAATATGCTAACAGCTCCCTTTCTGGAAACAACAACAACAAAAAAAAACTTGTTCAACTGAAAAGGCTATTCTTCAGGCTGGTATGGTGTGAATGGCCCGGGCTGCGTGTGATAATCTGCCCTTTTAAAAGAAAGCAATTTCTCAACAGTTTCTTTAACCAACATGTCCATAGGTTGTACACCTCCTGACCCTCCTATACCAACAAGAGCATTAATATCAATTTGTGTCACTTCATTACAGTCTGTCATTATTTAACATCAGGACCGCAAATTCTTGATGGTCCCTTTGCCATGAGCCCAAGATTAAAGCTCTAACGACCACTCCCTCCTCTCATTAGAAAGCTCGCCCAGATCCACTTTTCATCT
>NW_019471163.1:0-1993 GCF_002814215.2 Seriola lalandi dorsalis
CAGTGGACCATCTGTATCACTCTGGCTCAGACCAATCCTCCATGCTTGTATGGTACTGAACTTGACCTCTATTGGTTCTGGTGTGATTGGGCTTTTCATTGAGCCGGCAGCTGTGCAACCCACCAGCGTTCAGACCGTAACAGGAACAAATGACTAACCACATAATGAAACCTCATCTTCATGCCACTTAGACAGCGTCTGCTCTTACACTCCGCAGTAAAGAAATGTAGTGTGTGTGTGACGTATATGGGGGACTGCACTAACTCATTGGTTCCTGAACATCTTTGACTTAATTTCTTTTATGAATTTCATGGGAAGAAATCAATAAATTTATTTCAGATATTTCTGCAAAGATTAGTTAAATATCTGAAAGAGCATAAAATGAATGATTTTGACTTTGACTTTTTCCATCTTGATTTGGTGGCAAAGGATATAACTATTTCCTGCAGTGCAGTGGTGATACCAAATATAAACTCATTACTCTCACTACTCATTAAACTGATCATCTAATTATTATTATAAGTATATGCTTATTAGTTTTTTTGTTGAGAGAGTTAGATAATAAATTGATACCACTGTCAACATGCAGCTTGAACCAGGATAGTGTTAGCTTAGCTCAGCATAAAGACAGGAGGCAGAGCCTGGCTGTGTCAGATGAGTTTGCTTTGCAACACCGCCAGAGCTGACAATTTATCACAATTAACACCTTGCTTGTTTAATTTTCACAGAGATAAAACGTCAAGTGTGGTTTTACAGGAAGAAATTCTTAGTGAGGTCTTTTGGAGTCTGGAGGGTTTTTTCCATTTAAGTTTTTGGACAGAGCCCAGTGAGCTGTCTCAATCATCCTCCAGTCTTTATGCTAAGCTAAGCTAAGCAGCTTTATTTAGCGCACAGACATGAGAGTGGTGGTGATCCTTTGATCAAACTCTGAGCAAAGTAAGCAAATGAGCAGATTGTCCAAATTATTAAACTGTTCTTTTAAAATAAAAAAAACATAAAATATTCAAATGTATGAGGCAATAACGTCAATTCTTTTCATAAAATGTCACATTTCTAACTTTGCCTTCATTAACACATTACTGGATTTGCAAAACCAAAAAAGCGCATTTGTTATGCAAGTCTGCCGAAATTAGTGAAGCAACAAAACCACTAGATGCTTGATAACAGTAATTATTACAACAAGAATGCCAACAAAGGAAATTTCATACTGCTTTGGATGAATAAACAGCATATAATTGGATTTTAAAGAAGCTTGGAGTTATATAGTACAAACTAGGGACATGTCCTGGACATATTTGTAGGTCATGCATCCATAATCTCCCTTTGTTTTTTTTTGTTTTTTTTTGCACAGCTCCTCCCTCCTATTACCTGAAATCAGCAAATTAGCTGATAAATACAGAGACATTGTCAGCTACAGATTCTGGCCGAATGATTGCATTTGCAGCTGTTATCTTTAAGTTCAATAAAGCATCGACAAGAAGTTTTCCATGAGTTATCTAGGGAGAGGCAGCATAGCACAACAGGGGACATCAAGAATGACAATGTTCATCCCAGGTTTTCATTAAGATCTCTGCAGAAAAGCTGTGCTTTGCATGGAATATGAGTTGCCTCCCCCTCGTCCTATCATGTACTGAAGCGCACGCCTCCCACTGCTTTTAGATTAACTTTGTACTCCCTCTTTCACTGTTGAAGCAAGGCTTCATATCATCCCACCTGGCATGTCGTTAACTCCTTCAGCTGATAAATGCAATTCACAGCTTCCAGTCTTCCTAATTCAGCAATGCTGCACAAGCTACGCCAAGTGAATAAATTAGATTCTGTATCACAACGTTGTAGAGAAGAAGAGAAACTTGAGAGCAGAGGTATGTGAAATAGACTTCGATCAGCGCTTATCTCATCTTGGATTCTCCTCACTATGTTCTGTTTCACTATTTCTAAAAGATCTGGGTTTCACAGAGACTTCCATTATTCTCCTTTCTTTGCTTTTTAAATG
>NW_019471163.1:3372-3514 GCF_002814215.2 Seriola lalandi dorsalis
TGTTGCATTTGTAGACAGGTCTTATTTGTCTCAGGAAAGGGCATCAGAAATGGCTGGACCAGTGATCTATCCAGACTCATTTTCCCCGCTGGATGTCCTTTCACTTGTCAGCTGGAGATATGGCAAACATCAGATCACTATT
>NW_019471164.1:0-1991 GCF_002814215.2 Seriola lalandi dorsalis
ATTAACTAAGTTATAAGGTAATCTGACTATTGATATTGACGAGATTGTCACAGCCTGCAGGAGCAGCTCTAATTATTTATTTTAAGGATAAATTTCAGCTTGTGGGTGCGGGTGTAAAGCTCTGTTTTGTGTCTGGGTGGCACCGCAAAACTTATCCAGTAGAGTGCACCAGAGAGCCATTAACATGGTTAGGTAATGCTCAAAACTATCCATTCATGGTACAGGCTTTGTGCAAGGCAGAAAACAAAGAGACAGTTAAACCTTAAAATTGTTACGTGATAAATTAAAAGACTGACCGTCCTCTTGTGCCTTTTTGTCCATAAGATCTGATTAAAAAACAGAGAGCAGTCTTCAGAAAAACAAATATATGAGAATGAATGAATATGAATAAGACACATCTTAGAAGAATAGCACAAAGTTTATTCAACATACAAAATTAATAAATACACACTTTATCAAAATATGCCAGAACAGAGGTTAAAACTGCACGTTAACTATTTCTGAATACAACACCACGTGATGTTAATTATGCTAAAAACAATCTTGCGGAAATGTAACATAAATTGATGCTAAACTCAGTGTAACTATCTTTACAAAATATTGCCCTTTTTGACATCGTGAACCTTAGTTTTACAATAGAGGCAACTATTAAGTGCCTGTCAAGTAAATTGTTTAAAAAGAAACTAAAATCTATGCATATTTGACACAAAAGGCAAAACCAAAACTCAGTTACTCCACGCAGAATAAACTACCCATAACGACAGTGCCTTTATTATTCCTTTTTTTTTTTTTGCTTGTTGTTTTATTAGTCATAGACCCTGGCTATAGATGAGGTTATTGAACAAACACAGACAAGCTTCCTTGCAAGAAAAAGCCCTCTGTCTTGTTGCTAATGCATAATTACATGCTTATGATGGGGTTAAAAATAACAGGCAAAACATACGTAAAAAAAACAAAAACATAATTACATCAACAACACTTTATGGTACTATAAGGACTTGGTATTTTAATCTCAACAGTATGAAGCAATTGAAACAAAATAAGAAAAGAAGTCTGTTGCCTAGAGTTGTAATTGAATTTGAATTAGAAATAAATGAGATAAAGGTAATCTCTTAAGTGACTATGACAATGACAAAATATACACCAGCATTTCTTTAATTTTTTCCAATTAAATAAAACATGCTAAACACCAAAACAGAAATACAACATACCGAGGGCTTGGAGCCAGAAGGGCAAATGTAAAACTTTTTTTTTTCAATAACATTCTTCTGCCATTTGAGACATTTTTTAATTTTTTATTCCAAGCTCTTGATATGTGTCAATTTCATTTATTGCACCGCAAGATAATATTGCATAGGATGTAAGCTGTTACCAGCTCCTCATTGCCCAGCCATGATACTGTGTGTGTAAAAGAGATCTCCGCAAAGCTCTGATGTAGATAAATTTGGTTCTGAGTGACAATTTGTTTCAGCTGAATAGTTAGGAGAAGGTCATAAATGCAACTAAAAGGATGCACTTCATGTCATCTCCAACATGTACGCCAGCAGGCATTTGTATTTTTACAGGCCTTGATATGCCAGTGGGATCATCGTAGATCCTCTGTGGTATAAACATAAAAAAAACTCAGGCCGAATATTAACAGTTGTGCTTGTTGCCTCCCAGAAGATGCATCTACCAAGAGATGGAAAATCATTAACCTTATCAGAGTCCACTAGCACTCTTGATTCTCGCTACAAGTGGAGATGACCTCAGCCTTGGATAGGAAAAGCTTGCCACTGGGACAGACACAGACCTCGTAGAGATTCTGAGCACTTCCAGAAACCCCTCCTTTGCTCAGGGGCAGGCTCGGCATGCTCACCGTCTCAGCATCCAGCACCAGCTGCACAGTAGACAGCATAGAGAGCAGGTACAATTAAAGGGGAACACAACAGTTGCATTAAATCAACAAGGAAATGTCACTCTGCTTCATTCTCTCCACTTCATCCAAGTGA
>NW_019471165.1:0-1990 GCF_002814215.2 Seriola lalandi dorsalis
TTGCAGGTTGAAATGTTCTGTTTTTGCCAACATGTCTTGAAAACTTTTGGATGGCTTGCTATGAAATTTGGAACTGTCATTCATCTTCCCCTCATGATAAATTCCAATAACTAGTATCATCTAGTGCCATCATCAGGTCAGAACTTTACTTTGCCCAATGTTTTGGTTCATTGACCAAATGCCTGTAAAACTAATGACATTCCCATCAACCTTAGATGTGCTCAGTATTTAGTGCTATTTAGCAAATATTAGCATGCTAGCACAATAAACTAAGATGGTGAGCAGGGTAAATATTATACCTGGTAAATATCAGCCATTTTGTTTATTATTGTCATTGTTAGCATGCTAATGTTAGCATTTAGCTCAAAAAGCCTCACCGTGCTTAAGTACCACTTTTTCGTGCTTTGATGTCTTTCAGAGTTCACAGACACTGCAAACAGACCTGTCACCTGTCCAGAACAGTGTTGTTAAACCAGAAACACCGCACCTGCACTGTGCGGGACTCGGCTCAGTAAGTTTCAAAAGCACACAGTCACCAACCAAATCATCTCACAAAGAGGCTCCAACATTTACAGTAGCTTACAGGAGTACATTTATGTTCCTTTAGTTTGTTTTTCATAAAGGTATTCAAAGTTGTGAATGTTGTCATATAAAGTCCATTGCAGACTGTCACAACTTTTTCTTCTTTACTTCTTTCAACATGAAAATTTATTTTTCATGTTTTGGCTGGGGGGCCTTTGGGTATCCTTGTTTTTGTCCTATCGCTTTGCCATCTGTGCTGTGACTGCTGTCTGTCGCTGATCTGCTAGCTTAAACCGTTGGAGAGAAAAAGGTAAACCCCGTGAGATAGCTCTGGCCTTCAGCCTTCAGGAAGGCGTAGGGCCATGTTTTTTGGTTCCACTCACTAAATCAAAATGTGAATGGTTAATTCACCCCCCATTTTCTAAGCAAACACATGTGGCCATGGGGGGTCCAGGCCTTCTGCCCCGATTATGAAGTCCTAACCAATGAGTGAGCCAGCTAATCTTTTCTCTGGCTATAAAATAAAGAGAAAAATTGGATTGGATAGGTCTATTTTCATAGTTTTCAGACAGTACCAGGCTAAAGGATGTTTCAAAAATGTATTCCAGGAACACAAAAATACTATGTGTGTGGAATAAAAAAAATCTATCTAATCTAAAACTCCAGTCCCATATTACAAAATTTCAAAAGAAAACAAAAAAGATCCCTGCAAAGTAATCCTCTAATTTTCCAAACATCGGGTTTTGGGCTGATATTTTCTCTTAAAATTATAGCTGCTTAAAGTAGATTTGCTTGGCATGATTGATTGCAGCGATGACAGCATCTGCCATGATTACAGTAATAAGTCATTTCGTCTCAATTCATTACACCCATTTTTGGGGTCAGCGCAGGTTAGAAATTAGAAAACAGAGCCCTGGGTGTTGCAAAACACAGTATTATGGTTGACAGCTTGTCAAAGTGGGACTGACTAATTACAGTTCTCATCCAGCCTGGGGGAGGAAGAAACTACAGAGCAGTTTGCTGATGTTATTCATGTCTAATTATTATGACATGACAGGATGAGCAATTCCACAAATATCAGTCAAGTATGACAGCAGACACCCACTGACTGATGCCTTGACTTTTCTCTTGTGTTTTTTTTTTCTACGAGAAAATGTCTCCACTACTGCTTATCAAAGACCACAAACCTACATTATGAAGCTTAACTGGGCCTCAACAGCTATTAAACCTCATTTGCAGTATCAGCATAGTATTTTGCAAATTATACACAGTCTACTCTGGATCTTGCAGACGATAAGAACTCTCCCTGGAGATTGGGGAAATGGCTCAATTTGGGCCTTTCAGACGCACTCACAGGGAGCTGTGCTTGTGCATCCAGTCGCCAGCCTAGCTGTGCAGTATCTCCACCTGAGATCAGAACGCTCCAACAAAGAGTCAGCATTCACATCGAAAGATAGATCCCGGGGCT
>NW_019471166.1:0-1989 GCF_002814215.2 Seriola lalandi dorsalis
CGTATATGTGACAGGGAAGGTGTGCAGGGAAGGGAAACAGAGTCAGAGGAAGAGGCTCATTTATTAAGGGCTTCTGTTTTGTGCTGCTGCTCCGCCCGCGTGCAGAGTGTGAGTAAAGGTCGTCTTGCTCCTTTTAACACATTAGCATTTAAATAGCATTATATCTGCGCTGAGTATCACTGACAGCTCCCACTCTTCCTCTGGCTCAGGCCCTAACTGGAGTTGAAAACAAAGTTAAAAGATAATAAAGCACTGGACTAGACTGAGAGATCAAAGGCATGCGACCTTCAGACTTGGCAGTGGTTTGAATGGTGGCTAGCCGCAGCACTATTTAAGAGAGGATTAGGATAAAGGCGACTGTAAGAGAGAGCCCCAGTGTTGAGGCAGCACATGAGAGACTTGTGATGACAGCCTTTAATGTTTTGCATCACAGAAAGAATCTGTCATTTCCAAGTCGCCTGGCATCAAACGCCCCGTTTCAGAGCTTTCGTTTGGTTGCTTAGTGGTCGTGCTCAAGTAAATTATTTATGAATCAGAGCAAACAATGGCTGGACTAGTCTTGTAAAGTGGCAGACAATCATATAAACAGTAGAGGTTTAATCCTACCACTCATAAAATCCATTAATTACATACTGTACAACTGTCAAAGACAGGAAAAAGTCTTTTGCAAAGTATTTTAGTAGCAGTAACAAAAGAAGGGTGGACATATGTTTTCCAATAAAAGACAGGCTTGTCCGGCTATACCAGCAGCGTCCCTTCCAACTGGCCACAGTAAAGTCACACCCCTTATTTTCTGAGCAAAACAAATCGATCGATCTTATCCATCTCCCAAAGGTTAACTGCAGTCTCCCCAGAATTCTGGCCTTTCTTCAGAAAATCAAAGTAAGGGGAATTGTGTCCTCAACCCTCGGGGCAAATCAGAAATGGTCTGAGCTATTAGACTTGAGCAGGAGCCAATGGACAAAGAGGAGAAGTAGCAAGCCTGTCAGCTTTGCAAGCCTCATGATATCCACCATATCAAAACTAAGGCCTCGGCTAACAGCTTTGGCAGAAATCCCGCTCACTTGTCCATCCAAGTGACAGCACAGGACGATTAATGCATACATTTCAAGTGTCGGCCATGAGCTGAAACCAAACCTGAAGCATTTTAATTGCTCATGCGATACTCAACTAACTGAGCTGTTTCAAACTGCCAGAGCAATTGGGAGCCAATTACTTGTCACTGATATTTTTCCTCATAGACCATCTGTCTCTGGCCGAGCGTGACACGTAAAATGCCAGGAGAAAAAAAAGTGTTGCTTTCATGTTCGATGCTATGACTGACACCTAATGCTGAGACATGAGATACAAAAGAGTCTGTGAAACGACCGGCTGAGTCAGCACTGCATGTGCTCTCACACTTACACAATGGGGGAGGACCTGCTCTCACTACTGGCCTTAAATCAAACTAGGAACTCATACTGGGGTGATTTAGAGAGGAGCCACCGTCACATGAATCTATACATAAAAGATCAGCAGTCCAAAAACACACATCTGTGAAATACCAAGTGACACGCTGCTATGGAAACACCTGATTAAATGTTCCATTGTAAAAAAAGAGAGATGTCGTAGTCAATAGCTCGAGACGTGTGCGGATACTGGTATCCAGGCACATACACTGCATATTGCAAATGTCTCAGTATATTCTGGGAGTTCACACCACAAACTACTCTTTTTTTTTCAGAGGAAAAATACCTGTGGGAACAAGCATGTGTGCAAATCTGTGTGTCTGTGCGCACCTACCTTCTGCATACATCTACTCGACTACTACTTTGTTGCAGCTTGAAATGGTGTTAATACAGTATTATACTTATACGTTTTTAGCTGCATCGGCCTCTTTCTATCACTTTTAATGCTAAACTGGACACTTACAACTACTTCCTATAAAGAAGCTCATACACATACAGTAAACACACACATAATACCACTTGAGTGTATTAAGACTGGAAA
>NW_019471167.1:0-1985 GCF_002814215.2 Seriola lalandi dorsalis
AAAAAAAAAAACCCATTGGTGTGCTTTCTCTCCTGTTTTGTTATTTGCAATTGAGTGCATAAAAACCAACACACACAATTTAACTGATTATATTTTTATGATACATGTTACTTTGGTGTAAACCATAGCACTGCATTTTAGTACTATGTGATGATGCAGAGTTGATGTAGGAGAGATGATGGATGTAAAGAAAAACTGTAACACCTGATGTTTAGCAAGATCATGGCATGAAAGAGGACGAAAGATGCCTATTAGTTACTAGTTAATATTGAAAAATGTCCATCATAGTTTCCCGGAGCACAAAGTCGTATCTTCAAATAGCTTATTTTGTCTGACCAACAGTCCAAAAGGTGAAGATACCCCGTTTACAGCACTATTACAGAAGAAAACGTCTGGATGTTCACATGTGAGAAGTGGGAACTAGGGAATTTTGGGCATTTTTGCTTAAAGGAATATTGGATAATTTCGGAAAATGATGAGTGTTAGATAAGAAGATATGGGTACATGCTATCTTTTTATCTGTCTTAAATATCAGGCCAGCACTTGGTTATCTTAGCTTAGCACAAATACTGGAAACGAGAAAACAGCTAGCCTTGCTTTGTCAAATGGTAACAAAATCTGCCGAATTAACATGTTATACCAGTGTTTGTTTTAATCTATATAAAATGGTAATTCCACCTCTTTAAAGATTGTTGTCTGGCAACTACTCAGACCCAAGAAAATGTTGCAGATTAATAGCTCACTAACTGACTTCGTTTTAGCTTTAATCAGATATTTACTTATTAAAATAAAGTTCTTAATTTGTTTTTAAGCTGTATGTAATGTAATTTAGGATCACAGCGTTTCAAGAGTTTGACTGCTTTGATTGAATGAGAAACATTTTTGTTGAAAAATATGCCTATCCATGCTTCCAACATACAAGGAAAATGAGATATCAAAAATGTATCTTTGGGATATTGGCTGCCTTGTCCTGAATTTTCACTATTCATTAGCTGTCTCAGTACTGCTGCTGTTCGGTTTTAGTTTTCTCTCCAATCGCTCCCTGGATTCATGACTTACTTGTGGTTTTTCCTTTGCTCTCTCTCTCTCTCTCTTTCCTCTGATTGTTCTATTGTGGGAATTTCAAAACCAACTGGACTTAAAATAAACACAATGGGAGACCCAATAAAACTGCACTGAATACTGTATATGCCACAGACTTCTCTCCAGCCAGCAGCTTTCCCATAGATTTCAAGATCTTTCCCATATGTCAGAATGAAGCTGTTAAACACATCAGTGACATTACCTGCTTCTCTGCTCAGACACTGCTGCTGACTGGCTGCAGGGACCTGTTAGTCCGTCAAGCTGGTGTGACTTTTACAGTGGTACAGTTCACAGTGAATATTTTACGTGGTCCTGCTCATGCCACAAACTTTTGTGTCTGTCTGCCATATTAGTGTTATATATAACTAAATCACCAGGCTGTTCACATGATCATATAAACCGCAGTCCGTCTCTGAATAAATGAATCCCAAATCAGCTATTTTACTCTGTTATTATATTCTTGTGTTGCTGATGTTTGTAAGTTTTTCCTCTTCCTCTCCTCTGATGTGATTCTTAGCTATGAACTGTTGACCTGTGAGAGTCTCAGCCCAGTCTCTTTGTGACAACTCTCCTCCTGTCTCTCTCTACAGTTGTGTGTCCCCTGACGTGTATGAATGGAGGAGTATGCAGCTCGAGGAAGCACTGCCTCTGCCCGCCTGGCTTCACTGGTCGCCTCTGCCAGTTTCCACTCCAGCAGACACAGCAAGCACAGGCAGCGCGAGGCAACAAGCAGCCTGTCTACCCCGTATCTTTGAAGCCAGACGGCCAGAAACTAGTGGAGCAATCAGGCATAGGGCGTACCCAGTTGACGCAAACAACCTCAGTTTTCACCCTACCTTTGTCACAAGTAGGGCACCCATCTGAAGGTACCCAACATTTGTTTCAGCATCTCTCGGTTGGTT
>NW_019471168.1:0-1985 GCF_002814215.2 Seriola lalandi dorsalis
TTTGTTTGAACTTGGCATTATTTTCTGTAACTCCAGTGATTCCAATGACATTTTGTTTCATGAATGGTCAACACATAACTTTGCCTTCCTAGGAGGACATTTCTGTTGTACTGGTGGTAGTTCACACACCTGAGGAGTTAAAGGTTTGAGCACCAACACTGAAAAATACCACAGCAGAGTCAGAGGGTAGCTAACGGTACACTCTGCAGGGTTTGGTGCTTAGATGCTTGAACAGGTACTCTGCCGTTTAATGCAAGAAATGTATTGCAGGCTCAAGACTCAGAAACCTGTTGGTGTAATTTGGATTCCTTTATTATATGGCATGAAGACTACACCCCTAGAAGAGTTTCCAAGTTTAGTCTTTACAGTATGAAAGGAACTTGTTTTCTTTTCTGCTATCGATTAAAATGTTACGTATTCTGCTTTTATATCATTGGATCAATTTAAGATTTTCAGACACTCAGAGGCAGCATGAAACAAGCCAGTTATGGAACATGTGGCAGGAGTAGGAGATTCAGTTTAGGTGATAATTAAATGATCACAAGGAAGCTTTTCTAAATAGTCAGTGAAGCTTTGAAAATACAGTATGATGGTGCCATTTCTCCTGGGTGGCACAGTTGATAATTACAACAGTGATGATCATACACCATGATAACGCTTGTAGTTTTATTCCCAGAGCAAACAGGAGAACACGTGGAAAATCAGGTGGAAACTGAATCCAGGTCACATGTTTTAAAGCCCCACACAAAAAAACACAGTTCTACAAAGTGTCAGCTTTTTTTTCTTCTTTTTTAAAAAAAGAAAAAAAGAAAAACAAGATTGTTTAACCTGTGTAGGTCACACAGAGAACCTGAGAACTCTTTTCACTGAGAGTGTAGACAGCCTTCAAGCAGCTGGTCCAATAATCCACAGTCAGAGTACATGGGCAAATCTCTGATACTGCTGGAAATCATCCTACAGAAATGCACTCTTCATCTCTGAAAGATTTAAAGGACATTAGCATTTGCAAAATTGATTTTTCAACGAATCCATAATAACACTGATCTTTGTGCAGCTGGTGAGCAGAGCAGTTGGAAGTGGTGTAAGAAATGCTGAGACTTGCAGTATCCGTCTTTATCCTGACTGAAGTCTGTAACACCTCTATATCCACTGGATGCCCTATGCTTAGGAGTGTTCAACTGAACAAAGCGATTTTATTAAATAATTCCCTAACAGAAATACTATAATGCCAATATAGGCTGGATTTAAAATAAAGTTTAAACTGACATTGGGTTCTCACAAATGCTAGCGTGAACTGAGCTTTATTCCTTCCTCTGTTTAACATCAGGAAATTCAGGCAGTGACTGTGTGAACAGGAGCGTGGCTGACAGGGGCAGCCGTGCGATGATTGGTTTACGGATCTGTGCTTTCTCTAGTGACTTCAAGGTCACTAAGATTTACAATCAAATGGCTTATGACACTTTAGTAAAAGCGACCTACGGCTGATGACAGGAAAAGAAAAGGAGTCGGCCACTTTAGGGGGATCTGCTTGACCTCATGCTGTGGTCCATTACTGGGATGTGCTGTTGTCTGTTTTTATTACAACACCTAACAAAGATATGCACGTTAGTTTTTGCAGACAGAAGGTTGTTAAGGATGGCATATGGAGAATGGATTTGATAGACAGACAGTATATGGTGCACACAGTATAGTAGATTAGAAGAATGGTGCGTTTCAAGCTCCAGTCAAACTGCAGTTACAGTCTACTACACAAAAGAGCAATTAAATATGATTTAAAGGCCAATCTGTAATGGCAGTGTGCTGCCCCCTATTGAAATATTATTGCCCTACTACTTACTGTTTTAGATGGTGATTTAGTGTGGTGTTCTGTCTAGTTTAGTTTATTTCAGTCGTCGCGCTGAAATTTAATGGCTGAGTTTTGATTTAAAGACTATTTAACTGCTAAATACGTGTATGCCTGAATATGGAGACTGTCAAAGCTTTGT
>NW_019471169.1:0-1982 GCF_002814215.2 Seriola lalandi dorsalis
GCCCCAGTGGGTCAGGGAGCAAACACAGGCGTAAACGCACTAAGGATATCCTCAAATATGCACCTTTTGATATTGAGAGGAATGTGGCGAGGAATGCCATTCGATATGTTTTATGTTGACTGTATCCAGGGCACTGCAGATTCAGTACTTGTCATGTTAAAGGACCTTATGTTGACTGCTGCCCTTCATTTATCAAACAAGGTGACAGTTTATCTATTGGACCACAGGAGTAGAGTCGGGAAGGTGGGATCCCCAGTGATGCACAGATCAGATGACACTAAAGAATGCATGTGCACTGAAGTAGTGGCTTCAGGAGGTCCCATGGTGGAAGTGTTAAGTTTTACATTTATAAAATAAATGTGGGTACCACTTTCTAATAGGGAGCCATACATAAAGGGTTGTAGTGATTTGCTTTATTCATCATTAATAAATCATTTAATAATGCTATATAGATCAGTTAAAATTACTAATGAGACCAACTTTTGGGTTGCCAGGTTATCAAAACTCTACTTGACTGGTTAGACCAATTTCTATATTTAAAAAAAGAGCTGCAAATAATATGGATCATATCCATTTATTAACAACCTATTTACATTTATGGCTTATTTGAAATTGAGACATCCATGATAATTTATTAACAGATGGCTTACATTTATAATTGCATTATTACCAAACTGAATTAATAAACACCTGCCAGACCGGTTTTTCACAAGCCGGCAACCCAAAATTTAGAAACAATTTATTAACCATTTATAAACCAGTTAGGTGCAACTTATAGGCATTTTTAACCAGCAGTTTATTGGAAAACATTTTAATGTGTATTGGTGTGGATAATTAATTGTACATATCTGTCCAATTTAAAACTATGAATGACCTTAAGGAGAAGAAAAGAAAAAAACTCACACATCATGTGGATTACATGATATATTTATGTACTTTATATATACCCCAACTCTGACATAGGTCTGTTCACATCCCATTGTTGCTTGTCTGAACTTTCTAAGCAACATGGATAGGGTGTGTATTAGAGCCAAAAGATTTAATATCACCAAATCAGCACATTGTTATTCATTAGTGAACCAACTGCAGAGTCAATACACATTTAATCACAGACTGAAGGCAATTAAAACAGGAGGGGGGCCAGTACTGCTATGTTAATTAAAGTGCCAGGCTCCCATGGGAAGCTCTGTGTCTAAATATCACTACAATCAAGCCCATGCCATAATCCATGATGAGCTATTGCCGTTTACACTCGGCCGCCATGCTGTCAGATCCCCGTCAGCGCAGACAAGAGGGCAAACCTGGGCGGATGATTAAAGAGTTGTGTATCAGCAATGGTCTTTCTAATCCTAATTGACTCGAGGGACATGGGCACAAAGATACTGACATCCTTTCCATGACAGTTTTAGTAATTGATCAACTATCCTGATGTAGTTTTGAATAGACACAGTGTTATGAAATAATTCAGTCTTTAATGCAATATCTTTTTCTGATCATCACAATGGTCAATTTCCTCAAATGTGCTGAGCTGCAACCATCTCTGAGAGACCTCTTGAGAAAACACACATACACACACACACACACACACACACACACACACACACACACACACACATCTCAGTTCTACATCTTAGAGAGGCTTTTGGTCCATTTCCTTTTTCCATCAGTCACTCAGTGAGTGAGTGAGTGAGGTTCATATCTGCTGCTGTCTTATCTGTATTCCAGGCTGATGGGGAAATTCAAGTTTGGGATTACCTCTGACTGCTGACCCGAACCCATCTCAGACAACTGGCCAGCCCTGCACTTTCATTATTCTCATGCTTCAAAGCACCATACAACAAAATCTCACACTCTCTTGAGCAGAGCCACGCTGCTGGCATATCTAAAATCCCTGTGTCTGAACGTGCTATCTTTGATTCGTATGCATGAGGATAGAAATTAAAAACTGATAGGGGGGAAATGTTTTATCTGGTCTACATTAG
>NW_019471170.1:0-2972 GCF_002814215.2 Seriola lalandi dorsalis
GGTTCCCTCTGCAAGATCTATTTGTAATGGCAGGCAGGGATGAGTAAGCAGTTTCTGGGCTTTTTATAGAGATAAACGCTGGTGTTTGGCAGCGAGGAAAATGCCAGTGTGATTAAAAGTCCCCCAATCCATCTTGTCATGCTGTAGCAAGGCTGTGTGTATTTGCAAAGCAATATCAACCTTCTAGGCATCCAAAGACATCCCAGAGCAGAAACACCCGGAGATTACGTCTGAATGAAGTGGTAAAAGTGAAGACGATGTTAATGAGAAGAAGACCTATCTCTTAAATCATATGGATAATCTCTCAAAACACACACTGCAACAATGTTGTTTTCATCTTTAATATAAGAAAGTCATTTCCTGCCATACTGGTATATTGTATAGCAGTGAATCAAATCATATCTATATTGTGTTTAACAGTGCCTTATGCTTCACCAGTATGAGCAGATTGCCCCAGGTGACCTCTCACTGACTGGTCTTGAGTGTTTGCTCTGTGAGGCGTCCATATTGAATATGTCAGCAGGGCAGCGAGCCAGCTGGCTCCTACGTCTGACCACTGCAACATGGCAGCAACAGAGCGGTAAGGGGAGGGGCGGCGCTGAGCCTGTATTCACCTTAAGTCTGCAGCAAAATTGGTGATGTAGTTACGCATGTCACTGTTGATTTTATCCAGGCGGTAAGAGCTGTGGGTAGAGAAGAAAACAGAGTTACTGGGTCCCACAAGTGGGAGTTGGATGGATGTGACATCACTGGGTACAAGCCCAATGGAACTGGCTCTGTATGGCATTTGTGGTGCACTGAATTTTTGCTTGGGGTTTTTGACCAAAGTTCTGCAAACATTAGGGTGATACAATATGACCGACATGGCCTTTGTGTGATGGTAAAAGTGGGGGGAAAGTTACAGTTACATTTAGTATGCAGATAGCTTTGTGCACACACACACACAAGTGATGTGATGAGGAGTGTATTATGAGTTTTGTCGCACACACACACACACACACACACACACACACACACACACACACACAAACACACACACACACTGCCCACCAGCACCAACTAAAAATGATAACAAAGCACTTGATAATGAAAAGCTGGACACAAGAAAGAGTTACACTACATCATAAACCACACATTCTTTCCCTGTGTGGGTAATTAGATTGAGTTAATTGAGCCAAATGAGAATTAATAAAAACAAAACAAAACAAAAAAACCTACCTAAAGTCCTTCCCTGAGCCACAAAACTTAGTGGAGCTTTTAGCTGATAGGATCAGATAGAAGTGCACCGGCTGAGGCATAACTCAAGCATACTTCACCCATACCCTTCCCTGTAGAGATGTCTATTATCCTCAGCTGAGGGAAGGAGGGCGGTTTTGAGAGTGTGTTGGTCCTTTATCAAATCGTGCCACAACAAATTTCCTCCTATTGTCTATCGAAGTCTATAGGGTACTATATCAAAATGACAATGTAAACTTGAAAATGAAAATGTAATTCCACAACAGCATGATTATTTTCCACATATGTATATTTGAGTAAATGTTGAAATGAAAATGCAACAACACAATTTGCATTTGCATTTTCACAAACTCATATGGGTGTTCTATGACCATATTAAAATGAAATTTCAGGTTTACATGATCATTTTAATATAGTCCCCTATAGGCCTCCACAAATGTTTCTGATTGGTGATAATGCACTTCCATAGTTGGCCGATATTAAGGCAAGGGATGAAGGGAATCTCTTGCTTCCTGTCTTACGTGCTGCTGCTGAAAGCTCTGCCTTGACAATTGGTGCTAAGTGCTAATTTCTGAGGAGAAAGGGTGAAAGTAAGGCATTTGATTGAACAGGACATACTGTAGAGAAAGAGCCAAGGACGATTCTGAGGCACGAAAAACAGTTTGCTGCAGGGGAGAAGAGTTTGCAAAAAGGGTTAACATATTCAATAAGAAAAAAAAACAAACTTGGTTTCTTTCTTTTCAAACCTAATGCACTGCAAAGCCCTATGGTGAACAGTTATATCCTCCCGATGGTTCCCGCAGAGGCAGACGATAACAAGAGGAATGGATGTCATCTTGGTAAGGAAACCAAAAGGTATTGTAGGAATGTAGGAATGATGTTGATGTTTACTATATGTCACATTACTATAGCACTGGATCCACACTGTTAACATGCTCTCTTGTACAAAAACACGCAACTTTTTCTTTTCAAGCAAATGCATTTGTGGTTGATGCCAAAGAGATTTTTTTTTTTAAATCAAATACATTAGGTAACGGGGACAAGGTGTTAACAAAAAGCCTTGCAAAGCGAAAATTAGCCTAACTATGCATGACACGTCTCACGCAGCCACAAATCAGTGGATTGGAATTCTGCTTTGACCTTGGGATCCGAGGGAGAAATGCTCATACCCAATGCCTTTTGAATGAGTAATTACATTATGTCAAATCAAGAATTATTGAATGCTTTGCTAGTGTTAACTTTGATTAATTATAGTGACTCGAGAAGCTAATCATGGATGGGAGGCAAACAAAAGCGAGTTATTTTAGAAACTGCCAAAAAATGGGTCTGATTGAACGACTTGTTGGCCTCAGTCGTTTAGAGAGGTTAAGTTGCCGGAGATTGATGTTGATGTTCATGTGCATGTGTGTCACTGCAACCCGTTTTTAAACATAACCTGTCATTACTGATTGACTCAGTGACTCATTATGCTAATGGATAATAGTGAAATTTGCCACATGCCATTCAGGTCCCATCATCATTAATACATTCTTTAAACATCTTTGGCAGGCCCACAAAAAAGTCGATTCATATTCAATTTATAATTGCTGTCGGCTCTACAGGACATACAGGACCTGAGGGTGAGGTTGTAATTGAAGGGGAGGGGGTGTGGGTTGTGGGGTGTAAATGGATATTAATTAAAACAATCATCGACATCTAACTTTCCTTCTAGTGCACAGGCTGTTCCCGCTCAGCGT
>NW_019471171.1:0-1982 GCF_002814215.2 Seriola lalandi dorsalis
CCTGATTGAGCTGTCCATCTTGCTACAATGTCTTCAACATCTCGCAGGCTGCGTTCATGCTGGGAAGGGAAAATCAGATGAGTGCAGGTAATGGCATGGTAGATGTCAACCCCCAATGCTATCATGGAAGGAGACAGTAGTAGGAAAACATACATTGTGTGTGTGGACAGAGGTAAAGGGAAAATAGGATGGAGGGAAAGTAATAATGAAAGTTTTAAGTAGCTCAGTCCCTTACTGCAAGCAAGATCAGTCAAACTTTGAAGTTGGAAAAAGAAACATTCCAAAATCAACAGCCCCTGTAATCTACAAACACAACAGAGAAAGAGAGTTGCTAACGGGAGCCAGTGCCGAAGGGAGATCCAAAGCAACTTCAGATTTGTCAGTTCGCACACACAAACAGACACAAGCGCACACTCCTACTCTCCCAGCTCTCCAAAGAAACACAAGAAACACTCGCACAGGCAGAGACGCACACACACCCCTAAAGACACGTTCACTATCAGACACAAATGTGTGCCTTCACATTCATGCACACACGCAAACAACAGAGGACAGACTAGTGGGGTTTGTTGTCAAGATATCATAAAGACAAAGAGCCAGCCTCCTCTCGGGATGACTGAATTTGATCAAAGCAAAGCTTTGTTCCAAGTCAGTATCACTTTTCAACTTCTTAAGCTAATGAACAGTTTATACTGCCTAATGAAGTCATCAGTGGCTAATGAAGTTAACAGTGTTTTTGTGTTGTTCACAGCACATTCTAAGAATAACATTGTTACAGTGTTGCCGTACAAAGCCGAACAGCAGCGAGGAGTGAAACAGAGGAAAATGATTTCACAGTCTATCTCCCGTCCCACAACGAGAACAAGCACGTCAAGGATAATCAATGTTCGCATATTTTTGGATCATTTAATTCCTCCCTTAGCCTATCGCTTATGAGAAATGTCAGAAGTAGTAGTGTCTCTCTCTCTCCAGTATGATCTGTACTGTAGCTGTGCCTCCAAGCTGACAACCTGCCGCAGTCACTTGGCCATATTGTTGATGTGCAATAAAATACAACTGTAATTGTCCATTAATCTAAGGTTGATAAGCATTCATTATGGTGCATGCAGGGAGGCCATTGAAACACTGCATGCGTCGTATTACATAATTTTACACAGTGGCTGGATGGCTTGGTTTACAAGAAGGCTGCATTTATAATATTGCTATAATGTTTGTTCGGCGAGAGCGCGAATGATCTGCCAGTCTGTACATAAAATTAGCTTCAAGTCGAGGCGAAAATGTGTGATTTAGTTGTTACATATTGCAAAAGTGATTTGGAATCCATTTTAATCTTTAACCGTTCCGTTTTGTGGCTTTGATTACACATGCTGCACATGTGCACCCTGAAAATGAATATCCTGTAATGCCTGTAAAATGGAGTCAGATTATTTTCTGTTGGTGAGGGTATTCATTGATAGATGCCCAAAGTTATTACAATTTATGCTGAGCGAAACATGTGTCCCTGCACAAAAGTTCACCAAAGTCCAACCTCATGGTGATGCTGGAGGAAAAGTCAGGGGATCACCAAAGTCATTAGGAGTCATCGTCTGGGGGCCTTGAATTTCATCGCAGGCCTTTAAAGTTCCTCTCCAGACATGTTTTAAACTATGTTGAAATCCTCTGCTATGATTCATATTTTTTTTAACATGGTTTTCCCACATAAAAAGTGAAAAAGAGACTCAGGCACACATTTGAGCCTCAGTCAGGCCCAGACTCAGGTGACGAGTCTGTTGTGCACCAAAATGAGAACGGTTAGCGTAGTTAGCATCTTTTATTTGTTCATGTTGTCTGTTAGCTTATAACTGGTTGTGGCTGACACAGTGTTAGTGGTTGTGCTAATGCAAACTCTGGTTCTCTGTGCTGACAAGGTTTCAGGTTTATTTTAGGAGTGGGGCCCTTAGGTTAGTAACATATGAAATCCTTGGTTCACTGCAGTTCAAAGG
>NW_019471172.1:0-2968 GCF_002814215.2 Seriola lalandi dorsalis
ACACACACACACACACACAGTCCACTCGCTGACCTCGTTCGCCATTAACCAGAGCACAGTGAGATTTCATTACATCGGGCTTAATTGTGTTCACTGCATCTCAGCGTGCTCTGGTAGAAACAGTGGCGAGAGAGCGGCTGGAGGAAACAGAGGAAAGGAACGGCTGCGGGGACGCAGGGCAGAGGGGATGTCAAAGCTTTTATTCACTGGCTTTTAAAAAGCTCTCTATTCCACACCACTGCATTTCCCCCCTCCACAGGCCTGAGAGCACGTTTTGCACTGAGAGAATAACCTCCAGCCCCAGTGCCGGCTCACAAACAAACCACACCGACGACATGTGTACTGGCCTCTGCACCGTTGGCCTAATGAGATAGTGAATTTAGCAGTTTAGTGAGGCAAGGGAGAGTCATCCTAATACTGGTATGTGCTTTTTATTCTGGTGAAGCGGAGTAAAACACAAACAATGCTCTAAAAATGGAGCTTACCAGAACTAGAGAGAAATTAGTTTACAATAAATGAAAAGCAAGGTTCTCCAAACGCTTCACATTTTAAAACTGGTTCACATAACTACCTTTTCAAAAGTTGTGATTATGTTCTTCTTCCTCCTGCCACCTGGTGCCTATTTACAACCATTGTGTAATCAATTTTGACAGGTGCAAAATAATAGCAGTGGGAGCAGGACCCAGTAGAGACCTCACAGTTAGGTAGAAGAAGAATTGGCTCCACCGGGGATAAAAGTTGTGGTATTTCTGGGCCCATCTGAGCCCGACACCTGACATGGTTTGGTTTCTTTCTCCCCCAGCTGGAGCTGAAACACCTGCCGTGACTATGTTGAGTTTTGTTCTCACGTCAGCCCATCCAGGCAGCCAGTGCTGTTTCAACTGTCACAACACAGCCGAGACGGAGGTCTCGTTTACTAATTTCATGTCAAATACGTTCCATAAGGGCGTGACCTTTGCCTGCGTGTGTTCAGACACATGTGTATGCTGGTTTGTTTATTCAGTGTGGTACTTTGTGCCTGTGTGCACCAGTATTACTTTAGAGTGAGAGGAGAGGATTGGATGTTGGTGATCCCCTTTCTTATTCTCCGATGCCACCAGCAGCTTTTCATCTTGTGAAATATGTACTTGATTGATTGGCATACATTTCTGCATATACATTAATCGCACTAGCGCCACCATGAGGTTCACGTTTCTGGCTTTGAGTGAAATATCTCACACAGGTTATCTCACCCTCACCTTTAATTTGGCACCACCATCAGGTCGAGATTTCAACATTTCAAATACTTTCATCTACAAATGCTTCCAAAACTAATTCATAAAACATTTTCATCAGCCTCAGCTGTAGCTTTTGTGTTCAGTGCGAAGGTTAGCAGGCTAACGGTCTCTAGCCTGGCTTGAGCCTCATCATGTTGTTCAACTTTTGGTCTCACTATGTTAGACCTCCAACCCTTGTCAAGACAATCATAACAGTACAGCTGGTTCCTTTATACAGCCCTCACGTTCGACGAGCTAATCAGCGGCACCTGATCGACTCCTGCAGGCAGGAGAGGAGACGGGGTTCGTTTAAGGACCAGGCGCAGGTGCGGCTGAGGAAAAGGCTGGAGGACAAAGAAAGAAAAGAATAAAGAGAGGAGTTAGGAAGAGAGGAAAAGAGAAATAAACAGAGACTTTCCTTACAAACTTCAAAAATTCAAGAATTCACCATGTTTATCTGAAAAAATAAAGATTACATCTGCACATCCTCCCAGCAAGTGCAGTGTGTGTGCTCTGTCAATTAGGCTTCTCCAGTAAATACTTCTGTGTGCAGCCGTTTGCGGGTTCACATACTGTTCCCCGATCTGCAGTAAAAGAAGAATCTACCTCCAGACCAGTTGAAAGGCCTGCGGTTAGCCGACAGCTTTGACTGCACCTAACGCTAATCTAATGCCGCGAATGTTTTCAACCAGATCTTAAGTTTACGATTCGGAAACTATTTAATTAAAATTGCATCCAGGCAGGTTCAGAGTGTCGTACCTTTGAAGAGGAGAGTCAGGAGATTTTACTGTGCTTGATATGGTGTTAAACTGAGGCAATAATGAAACCAGTACTGATGACAAACAGCCTATTTTCACATTTAATTTTAAACGCCATATTCCTTGTAACAGTGGTTGGATTAAAGATCTCCATGGGTGAGTGTGTAATCAGGAAAAGGACCTGACCTTTAACAATGCAGTTCATTGCAGGTAATGTGTGTTTTATGATGTTAAAGTTTACACATTACAGTAAACCCAGTTTCAAATGTTCCAAAACCAAGAAACGACCTAATGCCAACATTTTGAGCCTAGTTTTTAATTTACAAATCTCAAATTACTTTATTAGAACTGATCCAGTGGGTTCATGTGGTGTACCTTTCGCTGCCTATTTCACTTTTCCAAGGAGGTTTAGACACATGTGGAGAATGTAGTTTTCTTTGCATGGAAGTGACCTTTTTTGTAGTGGTTTTATAGACCAAGTGAGTTTACACATGCAAAGCATTTCACTTGGAAGATTGCTGTCATTAGTATAAAAACTTTAAATTTGTGTAAAAACGTAAACAAGAGTAGGTTTACGAGAGTGGGGTGGAGAGAATTTTATAACCGGCCCCAAAATTTCATCTGAACTGGATCCAAAGTATTACAGTTTGGAGGGTTACACCTCTTTTACAGTTCTCCTCATTGAGCCCACTAGTAGCTTCATATTTTTATTTTCATTAAAAAAAAAATATCTCGCTGAGCTTTAAGAATTCAAACCATTTGTCGACGATCTTTCACATCATCGCCACTCTTATTCAAAGCAGGCAGTTCAACATGAAATAATGCAATTCTTTCTGGACCTGGATTATGTTCGGTTCATGGGTTTGACACGAGTCAATGGACAATGTCAGTGGATGAATGTGAAGGTGAGGATGAGCTTGCCCCATAGCAAAGGCACCATGCAGAGGAGAGCAT
>NW_019471173.1:0-1977 GCF_002814215.2 Seriola lalandi dorsalis
TCGATAGAAATGAGCCGTCTGGCTTTTAACAACATCCAAGAGAAATGACTGCATAGTGCCTGTTTTAGCCTCCTTGCACTGGCTCCCAATGAGTTTTAGAATCGATTTTAAGATCTTACTGTTGACATTTTAAGCTCTTCATGACCACTCTCCATGCTATATATCTGACCTGTATGTCGCAGATGTAGCCTCAGATCCTTGGGTAGAGGTCTTTTATCTGTTCCTTAGGCACGGCTGAAAACTGGAGGTGACAGAGCATTCTCAGTCAGAGCCCCAAAGCTATGGAACGAGCTGCCTGAGGAAATCAGGTCAGCAGAATTAATGACCTCTTTTAAATCTCTTCTTAAAAACATACTTTTATCAGAGCTTTTCCTTATTTTACTTGATTCTTATTGGCTGCTCTTTTGCTGGCGACAATGTGCTTGGTTTTATTTGCTTATAACTATCAGAAAATGTTTTTTAATGATCTGCTTGTCATTGCCTTATGTGATGCACTTTGTAAAGTGTGTTTACAACGATGCTCTATAAAGATTATTATTATCATCATTATTATTAGTATAATGACTATTATTATTATTATTATCAAAACTACCACCTATTACACTGCAAATGCACTACTCTCAGTTATTAATTATTTTGTCAGTGCCAATTGAAAATTAAGAGAGAAAATTATTTGTGCTGTTTATTCTGCCAATTGTGTTTGTGGCTCAAAGTTTGCTGTGCACTGTCTCTATGCTACTGGTTCTCCTACAAAAATTGCACATCGACAAACGTTTCAATGAATCCAGGGCAAATGGAGCACATATTAGGACGATCATGCAACACTGTGCATTGCTGAACAACTGCTGATGGACCAGCCAAGCAGGAACAGACAGTTAACCATATGCTGCCATGACCATGCTGGACAGACACACACATACAAAAGCAAAGGTGACTGAGCACTCCACATTCTTACGTTGTTATGAGTAAGAACTGTCAACTATAAAGTCTACGAATGTCAACGTGCTTAACTGCTGTATGTGATGATCGAAAATGTAACCACATTACAGTACCAATTTCCAGCTTAATAAAAGCTTAGTCTTCAATCTAAGTAACCATGTGTTTTAATAGAATATGAGGACACACAGGAACAGGCATCCCTACTTGTCAAACCACAGACATGGACATGATTTTCACAGTAGTTTCAGATCTGTAGATTGTATGTGAATTTAAGGGCTGTCTGCCTGTCGACTTGCATTAATTCTATAACAAAAGTTGCACGTGCTTATTATGGAAAAGCGTGTCCACCAGCCATTTCTGCAATCCTGACCTTTGACAGGAGTCAATGAAACTACTGTGAGCTTCTTATGTTTTCTTGCTGCTGGTTGCACGAGCTGTCCATAAGGTCAAACTTAGCCTAGTTCTAATGTAAGGTTTTCCTAAGTAGTTTTATACTACTAAACTGAAACGGGTTGCACCACACAAAGTAGTTCCTATGTAGAGATCAGTTACTAAATATTTTCACCCAGTAAGGGTGTAACTGAACCAAAGGTGCCAAAGGTTACATTAGCTTGGTAATATATGATCAATTAAGAGCAAAGAGTAAATAGATAATATGAAGTATGGTCGACATATCTGACCTAAAACTTGATAGATACTGTTTAATAATGTCTGTCTTAAAGATTTTAAATTACATTTCACAAAAATAACACAACGTACTTCCAATTTTAACAAACATTATGCCAATAAAATGTAACAAAACAAATAGGCTAAATAATGGGTTAACAGAATCTTATGTTTCCCTTTCAGTCTAAAATGTATGAAAACTATTAACTCTGAAACACAGAGATTTCTCCATGCAGACATAATAAAACAAAGTAATACCTACATTTACAAAAGATATCAGTTGAGCCTCTAAAACTGTAATTTTTGGAAGCTAGCTTTGATAGCTAGCTTATGATGCTACAATGGCTTTTTGTTTACACAGTTCACTGCTCT
>NW_019471174.1:0-1977 GCF_002814215.2 Seriola lalandi dorsalis
AGGACTACTGTGGCATTTAAACACTTTATCCAGCTCTCTGATCACTGATCACTGTCTGATCCAGCTGAAGTGAGCAAAGGTATGATACTAGTAAAATAGAACATACATTTTATTGTTGCTCCCATCTTTCATTACTGCTAATCAGATGAGGAAGGCAAATTGAGGAGCGGTAAATTTCCTGGGTTCATCGTCAACTGCTGAGGAAACTCAAGTTGGTGCAAATTTAACAGAGTGGCTGAAATGTCGAGAAAGCAAATTCGGGCCTGGATGTGCACCGCGCACTTCAAAACCTGGACACCGATGCACCAAAAACAAATTCTACTGATTACCCATTGCATTCATAAATTACACACTTTGCCCACTGAGGCCACAAGAGACAAAAACAACAGAGACATGCACCGCTGCAAATACAAATTCAAAAAACTGACAAGGCCCCACTATCAGAAACTTGAATACTGCTGCAGTTATGTGCACTGGGAGCTCGATATCCAGTTTTCTCAATTTCCATCTCAATATCATATTCAAAATATGATAAAACCAGGATAAGACTCAAAACTGGCAATACTAATATGCATGTAAATGTACTTAAAGAGAAATGATAGGTAAAAAGCCAAAGGTTTGTAAAATAAAACATGGCTTGCTTTTCACTCTTTTTGACTGCTGGTTTCATGCATGTACTGATCAGTGGGATTTTCTTTTGTAAATTTTCAACATTTTGTTGAATGTTAAAATTATAAGCTTTCATGCAGAGCTGCAACAATTAGTCAATTCATCAGTCAACTGACAGAAAATTAATCAGCAGCTTTTTTGATAATTGAATAATCATTTTAGTTGTTCTTTTGAGCACAAATTCCAAATACTTGCTGTTTGGAGCTTTTCAAATGCGAGGATGTGATGCTTTTCTTTATCATACATGATCGTGAACTGTATATCTTTGGATTTTAGACTGTTTTTGGGACAAACAAAGAGATTTGAAGATGTCACCTTGGTCTTTGGGAAATAACCACAAGCATTTGTAACTATTTTCTGGAATTTTATAGATCTTGCATAATCAAAAATCACCAGATTAATTGATAATTTAAATAGTTTAGTTGCTGCCCTACTTTCACGTAATAGGATGTGATTTTTGATTAAAAATAAATCTTGCAAACAAACTTACCAGTAACACAGTCACTGCTGCAGAGTCACCTGCACCACAACATGAACACCACCACAGCACATACAGCAGGTTAGAATTAGAACTGAGGAGGAGAAATGTAATAGTTGAAAACACACAAAATGCAGCTTTCTTCTTTGACTTCATTCCAGTCTTGGAAAGCTGCAACTCACCATGCAGGTTTTGTCTGGCTCCTGCCTGTGCTTCATTAGCTCCTCCAACTTGAGCTCGTCCTCCAGCTGCTGCTCCAGGTCGTTCTCAAAGCTCTCCTCCTCTGCAGCGCCGGCGCTCCTGTGACAAATAACAGGCAGTTTAAAACAAGACAAAAAATGTATGGTGGAAACATGAGGTATAAGACTGTTCAGCTTGAAAACAAACAACAAAGTCCCACTTGTAATCTTGTGTAACAAGCATTAGGTTTGCTTCAAATCAGAGGTTTATAGAAATGTAGTAGATGACCTATGAGGTGTTTTTCTCAAACATCTGTATGGAACAAAGCAATGAAACAGCGAAAGCTGGCAACAGAGCAAATAAACTGTCAGGAGGAAGCAGCAAGCTATGCCAAAGTAGATTCCCAGGTTAAACAGGGAGGAGCTACAAAAGTGTAGAGGAATAGGATTTCGACCACACTAATAAGACAAGCTTTTGAATATGAAGTGTGTGATTTTGTCATGGATGATTTGCCCTCAGAAGGTGTGAAATTCAATCAGCTGTCTATGAAGGCAGGTCCTCACTCAAGAACCTTTATCTAGTCCTTCACAACTTTTTTTTGTCTCATATCCATATAGGCACTCTCCAAAAATAGCACAAAAGCTATTTAT
>NW_019471175.1:0-1940 GCF_002814215.2 Seriola lalandi dorsalis
CTAGAGCAGGGGGCCTGAACTCAGCTCCAAGATGCTAATCATTTGCCATAAATGGATGATGTTCTGTTTAACCTAATTAATATACAAAATTGTGCCCTTCTGTGTAGAAGCAAATATTAAGTATGTGTATTTTTCCAAGGTCCCTTTACATAATAACACAATTAGAAACTGAATATTTCCACACAGTTCTCACATTACTGGCTGTACTAGTAAACACAAAGTGTATGCTATTTATTGTAAATAGATTTTTCTCTTTTAATTTGTGTTACAGGTTTTAAGAGGGACACAATGGGTGCATTTCTGGACAAACCAAAGATGGAAAAATATAATTCCCATGGTGAGGGTAACAACCTGAGGTATGGGCTGAGCAGCATGCAGGGTTGGCGGGTAGAGATGGAAGATGCACACACAGCAGTAATTGGTCTGCCTCATAGCCTCGACCTCTGGTCATTCTTTGCTGTTTATGATGGGCATGCTGGCTCTCAGGTGGCCAAGTACTGCTGTGAGCACCTGCTGGAGCACATCACCACCAACTCAGACTTCCAGAGTGCTCTGCAGGAGGACCCCTCTGTGGATAGTGTGAAGAATGGGATCCGCACAGGATTTCTGCAGATTGATGAACACATGCGAACCATCTCCGAGAAGAAGCATGGTGTGGACCGCAGTGGCTCCACCGCAGTGGGAGTGATGATTTCTCCAAGCCATACCTACTTTATCAACTGTGGCGACTCACGGGGGCTCCTCAGCCGGGGCGGAGCTGTGCACTTCTTCACACAGGATCACAAACCAAGCAACCCTCTGGAGAAGGAAAGGATCCAGAATGCCGGTGGCTCAGTCATGATCCAGCGAGTTAATGGATCCCTAGCTGTCTCTCGGGCTCTGGGAGACTTCGACTACAAATGTGTGCTTGGAAAAGGCCCTACAGAGCAGCTTGTTTCTCCTGAGCCTGAAGTTTATGCAATAGAGAGATGCGAAGGGGAAGATGAATTCATTATACTAGCTTGTGATGGCATCTGGGATGTCATGGCCAATGAGGAACTGTGTGACTTTGTTAGGTCAAGGCTAGAGGTGACAGATGATCTTGAAAGAGTCAGCAATGAAATTGTTGACACCTGCTTGTACAAGGTATGTCGTTTCCACAAAACTTACACACGTCTCTGTTTTGGTATCATGGTTCATTTACTTGACCTCCATGTTTGTTCTTCGTTTTCCACAGGGAAGCCGGGACAATATGAGTGTCGTGTTAATCTGCTTTCCTGGCGCCCCAAAGGTATCTCCAGAAGCAGTTAAACGGGAGGCTGAGCTGGATAAATATCTGGAGGCCAGAGTAGAAGGTAGGGGAGAAAAGTTATATTTTGCCTTTGTAGATCACCATAAAAACTGGGGCTTTAGCATAATAATTTCTTTTCCTTCTGCTTATATTATTCTCCTTGTTCAATGTAAACCCCACATTTTCCTTATTTTTTTAACATTGACATTTTTAATAAGAATGCATAAAAAATGCTTTAAATCTTTTCTGCTGCCGCACGGTCTGTGCAATAAGTCTTACCCCATGAGTGCGGTGTCTGGCGGTCGTTATGATGTGCAACCACTTCGAATGGCACACTGCTAGCCCCCCCGGGGTGCGCAGGAGTTCGAGGGCCTGTTCATCGCTGCTTGCAACTTAAATTTTTTACATTGACTTTTTAATAATGCCAGCCTCAGTAACATCTATGCTAATAGAAAAGTTATCAAATGTTTATATGCCAGAGCTGTGTGAACAATTGTTTTTCTTTGATCGACCTATGGTCACAGAACACCTACAGTGGTCAGGAAGGACAGAATTAAAAAATAGGCAAACACCTCACTTAGTATGATCTAGGTATTTAAATATTTTCTGTAGCTATAATGAATTGTGGTCTGCTTCATTAGACATAACTGACGCGATTTAAAAAAAAAAA
>NW_019471176.1:0-1975 GCF_002814215.2 Seriola lalandi dorsalis
ACAGGCTCAAGTGCAATCTGCATTTGAGATTAATTCCAGTGAGACACTGAATTTGGGTCTGTGCTAGAATAGTATTTTTGAAACACTTCCGTAAACAGCCAAACCAAAGCCACATGTGGCTACAGACTCACCCCTGTGGGCTGAGGTCCAGTGAGTCGTCCATGCTGTGCTGGAAGCTGGGTGAGCCCAGGTCTGGAGTTGCATTATTAGTAGATGTGGTGGATGCAGTGCTGATGGTGGTTGTGCACAGACTAGCAGTACCACTAGGGCAAGCCTTAGGGGGACTAGTGACTAGAAAGCTCTCAGACTCTGCCAGGTTCTTCACCTGGTGCATTACACCTGGAATGGAAAGAGAGGCATTACAAACTGTCTAAGGTCTTACACACAATACACAGCAACTTCTTCCCAGTTTGACAGTTGTCACTTGCATCTGTCTAAGGACTGTAGATTAATGTGAAACGCAGGCAAGGAATAATGCCCTGGAAAGGAAATGCAAAGGAAAACACCGGCAGCAGTGCATTTTACTGCCAAGATAAAATATTAACAAACTGCATGAAACCATTTGCCTCATGGACTGTTAAGCTTTAGATGGTGGGAAAATATTTTTTGTCTATATGTCGAATGGGATCTCTAGTTGAACAAAACATATTTTTTCACTTTTTGGGTGGATCTCAACCCCTAAAGCTTCCACAGTTTCCATGTGGATAGATGCAGTTTTCAGCTATGAAATTTCCTGACAAAGATTGCCTAATACAAAACATAACAGGGTTATAACAACTGTACGACATGTTTGTCATGCAGTTTAGAAGTAGCTCAGGCCAACATTTTTAAATCACTGTAGGCCATCTACTGTGGTGAGCAGACAAGGTGGGACATGGGTTTTCCATGGGATAACACACTACCTTCTCTTCTGAAATAGACACTGAAGACATCAGGCAGCTTCTGCATGAGGATCTCAGCCATTTGCAGAGAACCTACTACAATCTTCAGGTCCTGACTGGACAGCATGGAGGCAATGTGACTGAAAAGATAAAACACACAAACACAAGTCAATTTACTTTCACTCAAAGAATACATTTGGTAATCATGATCTTAAAAGAAGCCCACAGCCCGGGCAGTGTTACCTGGACACAGCATGGTTCCTCAGCACATCCTTCAACAGCTCTGCATCAGCAAAGTAGATGATCCTGAGGATGGCTCTAAGGCACTTGTGTCTGACAGCAGGGCCAGCTGATGAGCTGTACACCTCATATAAGACCCCAAACAGGGTTTTGATAAAGCACTTTGCCAGTTCAGGATCCTCCTTCATCAACTGGGCTCGTGCATCTTCTCGACGAACCTCCTGGTGACTCCCTAGAGAGATAGTGAACAGGTTCCCCCTTTATACACAACTGGACAAGATTCAGCAACTGACTGGAGCATGCTGCTGACTGCTCTGTCTCACATAAAGCAGCTGTAATCTCTAGTAGAAAGAATCTGTGTGATGTAAATCCACATGCATGCAGATTGTAAAATAAAATGACGTAATTAAGCATTCTATCAATTACTTTCTTTTTTTTTTTTTGCCATAGTCATTGTTAGAACTGTAAATGTTGAAAATGTCCATCTTCCACAGTCTGATGTTCATGACTATTCCTCTACAACTGTGATGAACTGGTCAAGCCACCTTCATATAACAAATATCTGTAATTTTCCAAGACCTGCATTACCTGTATTGGGGTTGGCAAGAGGATTTGGTTTCCTCTGGATACCACGTGCTGTTCCTGTGTCTTCATTTATCTGCTGCATAGAGTTGAAGTCAATCGTGTACACACGGCCCAGAGTTGACAAGCTGATCTCATCCTCTCCGTTCTGGTGGGCTGTCTGTGGGACCAGATAATCAAAAAATACATCTAACGTCAGTATCGCGTATGAATCAGTCCCACGTAATTGAATGTGTAAATGCTTACACAATGTAATTTAATGCATTTGTCAC
>NW_019471177.1:0-1975 GCF_002814215.2 Seriola lalandi dorsalis
TGTACACCCCCCAGAACATCCCAAACATCACTGAAGACGATGTTTGGAGCGAAAAGTCAGTTTTCACTGCAGACACTTTGACTTGTCATAGAAGGAAATATATATAAGTGTCCCAGTAAGTCATGACAGGGTGACATTGAGAAGTATTGACAACACAAGGACCCTGAAATTGAAGCAGATAAATTCGGCCATCATTAATTTTATTATTTACACCTACTGTGACATGTCACAATGTCTTATTCCTCTTAGATGTTCAAATTTACCATAATGTGACGCCACCATCACACTCCCAGTAATATTTGTTCATACCTGTAGCGTTGTTTTCTCAACAGGAGCAACAGTAAAAATTTAAGTGAAAAATAAAGTGACAATTAGTAAATAGTTTTTCTGTATGTAAAATTGAGGCGGATTTCTTGTAGTACAGAATGTTACCAGGAGATGGTGTTCAACTCCATGTAATAAGATATCAGATTTTCTTTTTCACCCATGACTCAATGTTAGGTAACATCTGACAGGGCCTTTTAACTGTCATTTTGAGTATGAAGGCTGAAAATATTTCAACCTGTTTTATGTGTTTCATAGCTTCAAACATCATATTATTTCTATTATTTAGTGGAAAAGAAACTTAACAGAATTACTTAAATAAATTAAAAAGCAGTTGAAACAAATGAAGGATGTGAACACAAATACATTCTTTTAATTCCATCCAGCACTACAAGACTGAAAAGTACATAATCAATCTGATTAATTAAAATTTATTAGGACTAGTGTAAATTACAGTGTAATTTGTAGTGTAAAGTCATTGCTATTCTGTCAAAAAGCAGTAAAATATTTGTTTTACTCATGGTAATAGTGAGCTTTGATTAAACTTTTTTTTTGAGAAATTGAAAAAAGAAAGTCTGATATATGACTGCAATGTAGTGAAACAATGTGATTATGTGTGTCCACACTAACCTAAAACAAATGTTTGGATGTACAACTCTTAAACCGAGTGGGGAGAGTGAGACTTTATCTTTGGCTGAGAAATGAGCAAGGCACATTGCCATGTAGTGTGTGATTGGCCAGGTGAATATTGTTAGCCCACTGCTGGCAGCCTTGGAGAAGGTGGCTGTCTTCCAGTCAACTCTCAGGAGGAAGTACAAGGCCCCTGTAGCTAGTGTGTGTCCTCAGGAAACATAATCTGACTTACATGCGTTTAATAGGAATAATGCAACTTCTGACCAATTTTTTTTATAATTGAGCTTCACCTTCTGTTAAATTTTTTCATCTGTCCATCTATCTGAAAGAATGCCATTTCATAAATGCTAAGTGCATCATACCACTCACATCTAGCCCACCTTTGTGGGTATAATTAATGCTTTCCAGCTGCCTGCATCAACTTTTAATGCATACATTTTCCCCACAAGGTTATATAATCCCAGACAGATTTCTATTGCCAAATGTAGTGTATTTTCCGATTAACATGCAAACATTAAAGGCTTTAGAACTGAACAAACAACTCAACTCCTACCACCAGCTCTGTTACTCATGCTGATACGCTAGGGGGATGAATGTGAGCTATATCATTACATGCTGCAGTGGACAAGTGAATGCATTAGCAACCTTGGAATTCCCTTGCTGCTTATTAATTAGCAAGCTGTAGGTTGGTGGGAATAATCAGCAAGGAAAGGTTACTGCAAGCTAGAAAGCTAGCTAGGATAGTGTTAGTCAGGGAAGTACCTTGTCTGTGTGTGTGTCTGGTTTTGCTTTATCAGTGTGCCAAATGCCACCTCACCTGGCTGTCAGCAAAGCAGGCAGCATGCACTGACAACTGGGGGTGAGGTGGCTAATTATACAGTAGTGCAGTGGTGAGGTAGCTAAAATGAGCGCACTGTTTACTGAGGTGTCTATCTGGCTGCAAACAGTGAATACATGTATAATTGTTTTGTCTGCTTTATCTTTGCATTTAAAGTATTTGACACTTAGATGTAATCAG
>NW_019471178.1:0-1973 GCF_002814215.2 Seriola lalandi dorsalis
ATGCTACATGCTTGAAATTTTCAGGGATTGTTCTACGCGTTTAGATGTCTTAACTTCAAATACTTCTCCATACTGATGTTTAATGTGAACATTAACTGAAGATCCTGACCCAATGCTTTTATGCATTACACGGCTGCAACATGATTAGCTGATTGGATAATTCCATGAATAAGCAGGTGTACAGGTGTTCCTACTGAAGTGCTTGATGAATTTATATGACTATCCAAGTTTACATGTGGTTTTAGGTACACATGCTCACAAGTATGTTTACTGCTGTTTACTACTGTACCGTACTAATAAAGTAGAGACTTAAAGATGAAAGAAAAGTTACGCTAGAATTTAAAAATGTTTGAGTTTATTTTTCATCTTTGCAGCTTTGCAAGAAAATTCAATGCTCTCTAAAATGAAAGAATTAGGATAGATAAAAATGAGGGAGGGACCTTTAGGCCAAGGTAAACTTACAAAGTATTTTATTTATGACAAAAAGGAGGTTATACGTCGGTTTTCAGCATCCTTTAGCAAAAACTGCTTTACAAGACAACAGCATTAAATGTAAGGAACATAAACAACGTTGACTACATCGGCAAAAACAGCAACACAAACCGAGAGAGAGCGAGAGCAAATTTTCTGAACAACATAACCAAAACAGCCAACATATGAGGCTTATGTGGCAGTGACAGCTACTTAACATTAGCATTAGCGGCTAGCTGGGCTAACAGCAGTTTACCTTTCCTTTTGATGCTTCCAGCTTTGACCGCTCTCTGTTTTCTGCTCTTCATCCCTCAGTAAATGCGGGTGGTGAACGACGGCCTGGTCAAAACAGTGTCTGAACCGTCAGAAGGCATGATTTTATCACACTCTGTCTAACTAATAATCCGTTTAACAGAACTACTTGAGCTTCACATGCACACATACAAACGTACACACATAGAAACGGCAGCGCGCAAAACTGTATCCCGAGCAACAAAGTACGACCGATAACTTTTGTCCCGCCTCCGCTGCCGCTTCCACGCACAGAGGCATTCTGGGAAACCGAGTTTATTGTGTTGTTGGAATAGAGTACTTTCTCTTCATTGAATGGCCGCTATAGGCGTCAAATAAACATAAAGGGGTGTCGTGACGTGAATTGGAAAATACTCAAGTAGCACCCCACATGTACCTCAAAATTGTACTCAAGTACATGAGTAAATGTAATTAGTTACCACTCTCCTGACCCAAATTTCATCTAAATCAATTCATAATATAATAGACATTCATATTATGTAGCAATTAATCAGTTCATGAATAATATGGTTGTTTAAATAACCAATTACTACAACTATCCCCTATTTATTTAAACTATAAGCTACAGCATATACAGTATAGTTCAATTCTGAACCATAACTACAAAACACGCTGTTATTTTTACTCTAAAGTACATATTATTGGCACATTTGTTGGCAAGGGGAGTAATTAGGAAATAAAATAAAACAGTTAAAACTCCCATAAAACAATAAAGCATATATGCAATTCCATTAAATAATGCTTTTAAAAATTCCAGTGTTATGCTTGCCCACATTGTGTAATAAAATATATAGCACACAGCTTTCAGATGAATCCAGTCTCACCCAATTAAATAAAACTGATAAAAAACAAAACAAACTGTTGTGAAACTTTAATTTGTTACAATAAAAGCACCACGCTCATTCTTTGCCTATATGCAGCCTTCTTTAACATCACCAGCAGAGGGAAGCACTGATCTTTCCATTAGTGAGAGAAAGCTGCTCAGTGACAGGACTAAGTATTGATTTTCCTTCTTCCTTGAACTTATTTCTGCTTTACTTTCTTTTCTGTTTTGCTAGGCATTTTTTCTGTCAGTCACTCACTCACTGTCTCTATAAAAAAGCTATCACCTAGTTAGCTAATTTCTTTGACAAGTTAGGAAGGTTCCCAAAAAAAATCCTCTTTTAATGTGCAGAATTACTATATGTACG
>NW_019471179.1:0-1972 GCF_002814215.2 Seriola lalandi dorsalis
ACGTCACTTCCACACACTGATTCTAAGCAAAATGGCGTGACTTTACTATTGTATTTTGATCTGTATTATATAATTTTGTAAGAATAAACTCAATCATTTTCTCTGGTTGAGTAATTTGTTCTTGATCAACTGTTTTTCTTCTCTCAAGGTGCTTGTCAATGTTTTTGTTGTTGTTGTTTTTTTCAGCCGATGACCTCAGCTCTCAAGACCAGTTTGAGGTTCCTGAGGCTGGAGGCTGGGATGCCACCCTGAGTGGAGAAGATGAGGATGACTTCTTCGATCTGCAAATTGTCAAACACTACGACGGAGAGGTGGGGATAGACCTGCAGTAATGTTCTGAGAAATTCCTGCAGTCCATTTTGGTAACAGGTTAATTCACCAGTTGTGTTTGTCAACCCCACAGGTAAAAGCAGAGGCATCATGGGACTCCACCGTCCATGAGTGCCCCCAGCTCAGTCGTGGGGGAGCGTGGCCTGAGCAGCGAGTGTACCTCACAGTTAGAGTGGTGGTTCAGCTCAGCCATCCTGCTGACATGCAGCTGGTCCTGAGGAAAAGAATCTGCGTTAATGTTAACCCTGGCCGCCAGGGGTTTGCCCACAACTTTCTGAGAAGGATGTCCACCCGCAGCACCATACCAGGCTGTGGAGTCACATTCGAGGTGGTCTCCAACATCCCCGGGGTAAGGAAATGAAAAGATGTCAGAAATTCTTTGTTGAGTGGGGTGGATTACTGAACACAAATCTTTATGATGTTTTGTCCCATCAGGACGCCCCTGGATCAGAAGACAGGGAGATGTTGGCCCGGCTCGCTGCCAGCGCACACAACAGCCAGTCAGCTGATGATGAAGCTGCTATTGAGAAATACCTCCGAAGTGTCCTGAGCCTGGAGAACATCCTGACTCTGGATAGACTCAGACAGGTAGATGGAGACATACAGTCTGAGGCAGATAAACATGATACATTTTTAAAGCAAAATTAGCGAGTATAAGCAGGTTTTTTAAGTGCAGCAAAACTCACTAAAAAAAGGCGATTGACTCCTTTCACACTCCAAGATGAGTTTCCTTTCTGTTAGGACTGAGGACACACACACACAACTGCAGGGAGCAACAGCATCAAATGTTAGAACACACAGACACAGATAATGGGGAGGGAATATCCTCACAGATTCAAAGAATGAGCTATTAGCTGCCACACAGGCTGGTAAAATGTAATGTCATGTTTCATCCCCGGGTAGGTGCTCCTGTAAGTGTCACAGCCTCTGTGTGAGACGCTTCGGTCAGTGAATGCGTGTTTTTAAAACTTATCGAGCGCAGCTACACTTTCCGCTGAGAGTGTCTCTGTCTTAACAGCACCGCGCTGGGCAGGTAAAAATTACCGTGTTCACCGAGGTGTCGTATCACTGCTGATCCGAACTGGAGCCAATAAATACCAGTGTCTACTGCAGAGTCATTTGAACCGCAAGTGAATGCAGATTGTACCCTTTGACACTGACAACATAAACCAGATGTTAGTGCATTTGTTTTAACACACATGGCAAAATATTAAAGTAAATTTTGTGTGTGTGTTATAGGAGGTGGCAGTGAAGGAGCAACTGGCTGGCCGAGGGAGGAGCAACAGACGCAGCCTGAGTTCTCCTTCTGTCCACAGGGTAAAACACAAATACAACACTAATAAATACCAGTATACTATACTATGAGATGATGAAAATATACTGACACTAACATAATACAATTTTTCTCAATATACTCCCTGTCTATCCTCAGCTGTCTGGAAGTAGACAAGACTTATCCACAACCTGCCTGCTGGATGATAAGGTAACACTTTTTGCCTTTTGTTCACTCTTCAGCATGTAGATACAAAACTAGTACAGATATCGTATATAGTATAGTTCTCCACACATATTACAGCTCTGATGCCACATTTCATTATTTTGAAACCAATGTCCTGTCGTCTTTCTGCCATCTACTTCTCAG
>NW_019471180.1:0-1972 GCF_002814215.2 Seriola lalandi dorsalis
CATTCTCCGACTGCTTGATGGTGCTCTCCATCTGAAAGGACAGATATTTGAGAAATGTACATGAAATATGCTCAGGATAAACTATTTGTGTTTGCCTAGACATTGTGTATTTAACACTGATAATATTACTGGCACTGAAATTGAATCCACAATATCTTTATTATTTGTTGTTGGTCAAATATTTTTATTGTCAATACCATTGCTGAATTGTACTCATCTTAAAGCTGTACTGAGATTTCAGTCACCCTTCCTCTATAGAGGCTTCTTTTGTCTGTGTAGCACTCACTCACCACATTGATATCTGCATGGATGAGCCGCAGCTCCTCCACATGTGCCATTTTCTCTTGTAGAAGGAGATCCATCTCCTGTTTGTACTCTTTGAGATGTTTCTCCTCGGACTCCAGAGCCTCAAACTCAATCTTCAGACGAGACTTGATTTTTTGCATCTGGATAGTCTTGTTCCTGAAGCGAGTGGCACAGACAAAAGACAGCAGCTGTCAAATAATCTTTCTAACAAATGCAAATAAGAGATTTTTTCACAAAAACAACAAAATTTAAACCAACACACATTGTTTTCCATCATATATGCATTGCTTACAATTTGTGCAAATTTAGTACAAAAACCTAATAGATGTTCTGCATTAATGTCAAATGGATTGCCCAATTACTCCAGCCGTGAACTAATCTGTTCTCTTACTTTGTTATCAATTCTTGCAAAGAAAACACAATGGTAAATAAACACCATTCTGCCACCGTGAAGTGAATTATTGACAGACCGCTAAGCCTGTAGCTAAGTAGTTAGCTTACCCACAGCAATTATTGGCAGCGCACATCTGGCATTTTGTTGATACACATCTGGATTGTTGATACGTGTATGATCCGAACATGCACCCTATCTACAGCTCGTGTGTATTCATCTGTTATTTAACCTGTAGCAATTGTCTGGTAAGCCTGTCGGAGACAAGCTAACGTTATACAAGAGGAGCAAAAACCTAGTGAAAGGGTTCACAGCAGACCGGCTAATGTTAGCTAGCTCAGCAACAAAAGCGAAGCCTGGGGCTTATTCTTGGCCGGCTAACGTTAGCTAACATAATGTACACAGTCGGTGTCAAACATCTGGCAACCACTGATTTCATTCCACGACCAAGTCTTACCGTATTTCCAAGATATTTTCTAATTTGCACATTATTTCTTGTTCGTCCGCCATGGTTTAGCGGTCCCTTGTCTTTCAGCTGGCTGGCTCTGTTACCCGTAAGGCCACGGTGGTCTCCTTGTTGATAAAAACACAATAGCCCGGGTGAACGCGCACAAGAGCACGCGCCCGCAATGTGAAACCGTGGCTACGTGTAGTGAGTAGTACCACGCACTCTGCCACACTCAACCTGTGAGTCAACTGGTATCCACTGTCCCGTAAACTATCTTTTACACCGTGATTGAAACAACTTCACTCCAACAATTACATTAACTGTTACATTTAGTAAATTAATGAATAATACTTGATTGAAAATACTCAATAGTGAAGGGGGAATGAGGGGAAAATATATCATGGTCATCTCAAGGGAAAGTATGGAGTAAATTCCTCTCTAATTATTATGTTAGCTATCAGGGCTGTAGCGTGTGATGGAATAAATATTACTTAATTGAAAGCAGCAATATGCCTACCTGAAGGAAGAAATACTCTAGGTAAAAGAACTACATTCATTAATTTTAATGTAGCTTGAGGTGGAGCTAATTTAACTATTTTACATAGTTTTGAGTTGTTTATTCTATAAGAGTGGATTGTATTTCGTAAGCTAATGCCCCAGTTTTTATGCAAAACATTAATCTATTTTTCTACGTAAATGTAACCAATGACTACTTTTCTATAAAAAGTATAGTGGATTAAAAAGTCTGATACTTATATCTTAAATATCGAAGTAGACGAAGTATGATAGCAATGCTCAAGTAAAGTGCAAGTACCTCATAATTATAG
>NW_019471181.1:0-1971 GCF_002814215.2 Seriola lalandi dorsalis
TCTACAGGCTTCTGCCTATGAAGTTTAGAAAGAGAAAATACAAGACGTACAGTCAGACATACTCAGAGAGTGTTGAAAGAGGTGACCAAGCCCCACAAGACAGCAGCTCTCTTATCCCTCCATTTGAAGAAAATGGCCTGATCAGCCACCCTGACACTGTGTCATTGCCTCTGACATTCATGGCAACGACAAAGACGATGGCTCCTGTCATGCCTCGCATTACCTTTGACAAGCCATGTGACCAAGATATTGACGAAAGTCTGAGCAGTGAATTGGAAATTCCAAGAGGCACAAGAAAAGAGGCTGAGAATAGAGATTCCCCCTTCATTAACTACAACAGTACGTTCTCTTTGCAACCCGATACAGAGGGTTACAAAGGTGATCCTCCAGTGCTAATGAACTCAGAATACATCGGTCATAATGTGCCACTCTTAAACTCTTTGAACACTGTTAAAAAGTTAGGTGAGCTATCAGCCTCTGCAAAAAGAGTGGAGGATATGACCAAGGAGATACTTCAGTCAAGCACTGAGACTCTAGTGCGTGATAAAACGGTGGGCGCAAAGACAGAAACATATATTGCCAAACCTGCATGCCCAGGTCCATCAGTGGACGGTGATACCATGCCACTCTGTCAGATAACAGTGAAAATAGGCAATGAAGCCATCATCCGCCGCCGAATCAAAGGATCCAAGCTCTTCCCCAGAAAAAAAAGGAGAGTAAGAGAACTGAGGGACGACGAGAGCCCAAGTCAGTGCCCTTCAACAAGAGAAAGCTCAGAGAGCCCCAGGCTCCGCCTTAGACCTGAAGTCACTGTCACCAAAAGGCCAGAGACATACGATGATCCTAATGACTGTGACACAGGTGATAAGCTTTGGCGTCCCTACTATTCTTACAAAGCTAAAAAGAAAAGGAAGAAGCTGCGATTCAAGCACAGAAAAGCTTTGTTCCACCGTTATCCTGAAACAACTGTAGATAGAGATGCTGCCACTGAGGCCCACCTTGACAGAAGTAATTGGCTGACAGAAGAGTTCATCTCAGGTGGTAGTGCAGAGGTGAAACGTAGCCTTACCAGGAACTGCAGCCCGAGGGCCACCTACAACTGTGACATCTGTGATAGCTCTTTCATCACAGAGACCGGTCTGAGAGCTCACGTTATTGGTTCCCACCCATGTTTCTGCAGGACCTGTGGTAAACAAGGTCCCCCTGGTGAAGCACCCGCTGGCGGTGATTACATCTGCAACAGTTGTATGGAAAATGGCTCCTGCTTTGACAATACACCCCGGAGCCCCAACCCAGAAAAGAAGTATCGCTGCTCCTTCTGTCCCCAGCGTTTCCTCTACCTTGCCACCAAGAGAAGCCATGAGAAAAAACACCAAGAGACAAATGAGGAGGAATATAACTATGACAACTTTACACCATGCATTAAATACCTAGGTGAAGACAATAAACAAGACACCATCAAAACAGAAGACGGTGACAATCAAGGGGGCACTGACATAAAAAGTGAAAGGGGAGACGGAGGACATTTTATCATTGATAAAATTAAACCTAAAATTGAGGACACAACTGACTTTATGTCTTTGACTACATACCAAGACATGTCATATTCCAACATTAAAAATCCATTATCACCCTGCATTGACCCACTGTTTTCCCTGACATCCTCGAAGGTGAAACATAAAATGGTGAAAAAAAGGATCAACGCACTGCATTCCATGCATCTCATCTCAAAAAAGCAAGCCCGTGACAGAGACAGCGATAGCAACAAGGATATTTTGACGGGGCCAGCAACAAACAGTCACAATGAGACATCCTGTAAACTGTTTAGGAAAAATGACTCTGAGACTAAAGGTACCCACATTTCTATACACAAGCCAGAGAAATGGGTCTGCAAAGAGGAACCATTTTTTTAAAGATTGTTGAAGGACAGCGATCAACTATAGGCAAAAGTGAAAGTGAATACAATTTGAC
>NW_019471182.1:0-1970 GCF_002814215.2 Seriola lalandi dorsalis
GTAGCTCTGGCTCCAGTGAGTTGGAGAACTTGATTTGCCTGACATTTCATGTCATGTTATGACTGGTAACAGAACAGATTATGTAATGTTATAATTCTATAACGTGCAACTACACAGCACCTGCTGCTGTGTAATTCTTATTTGAGGTGAGAAGATGAATTATTGCATGCACATGATCCCTCATCAAATAACAAGCAAACATATTTAGTCGCTGGAGAAATTAGGTTGTGAACTTGACTTTGTGCGCCCAAAATATTGCTCGGTATGATTCTCTAATTCCAAAGCAGGAGAGAAAAAAAGGAAGAAAGAAATGTTTTTTTTAATGTTTCTGTTATGTCATATTTGCATGCTTGACCGATGATCTATCAAAACAAGAACTCTCAGCTCCATTGATGCACTGCTCCTCCTGCTGAGAGGACACGGACATGCTTAAAAAGCACTATGACCCCTCTTTTGACCGAAGTAAAATGAACACTGGTCCATTGTGTGCAGTTAGATGTGCATTTCTTGAAACTAATTTTTATTTCTTTTTTTTTTTAAAGGCAACATTTCTGCTGAAATGGCAAGCTGTGGAGGTAGGTGTAAACCATGAAATAGTTGCTGTATGTGGATAGCTTTTGGGATAAATAAATTCTTCAGTCCCACTTTAATTCCAGCATAGACTTTAACAGTAAAAACAAGAGAATATAATAGCTAAAGCAGAAAAGCACTAGAAAAGTAGGGCAAAGCAAAGTTTCTTTGTTTCTGAAACCATATACAAGACTCAAACACATTATTCAACTATATAGCAGTAACAGGAGTCCTTTGATGTGGTTGGTGTAGCAAGTTACAAAACTGATCTGTACAGCAGCACTGTCACAGTACTTAAAAACGGTCTTTGTTTTATCACATCTTGTTTTCATTTCTTTTTCATTGGAAAAATGCTGTCACACAGAAGAGAATATTGTTCTCTTTTGGCCTCTCTGACAAAGCAGTGACCCTTAAAAAGGTAGCAGGGGGCCAACTCAACCTCCTTTAATTTTCCTGAGTCAGACAATGAATCTCAGTTAAGGCACTATCTTAGGATGGCAGTTGAGTGCTGATATGGTTGATCAGCTAACTGGTCTGTCCACAACAAGTTAGTTGAACACACTTTAGTCAGTTAATTGTTTGTAACTGATCATGTAAAAATAAACCAATATTGACTATCACTTAAACTAGTGTGTAATAAAATATCCTGTTTTACAGACATCAAGGTGAAGGAGCTGAACAAGCGTGCGTCAGGTCACGCATTTGAGGTCATCCTGAGCCCCTCAACCCCAGATCCCAAGGGAGAATTTCCATTGTCCCCTCTTAGAAAAAAGGAAACATCGCTGGATGAGATCAAGAAGAAGCTGGAAGCTGCAAATGAGAGACGCAAGGTATCTGCACAAGTAACACAAGTTGCTAACGGACGTGACCAAACAACCTCTTAGAAAACCACTAACTGACTTTGAGGTCTAGCACGTTAACTGTTAACTTACAGAGGTTCTCTTGTGTCATTTTGTCAGAGCCATGAAGCTGAAGTGCTGAAAAACTTGGCTGAGAAACGAGAGCACGAGAAGGAAGTCATCCAGAAGGCCATCGAGGAAAACTGCAACTTCAGTAAGAAGGCGGAAGAGAAGCTCAATCAGAAGATGGAGGCAAACAAGGAGAACCGCACGGCACGCATGGCAGCTCTCAACGAGAAGTTCAAGGAGAAGGTAAGCTCTTAATGTTATACCAACATATCTTCATGTTTTATGTTGAAAAAAATGTAAACTATTGTGATCCTTTTGTCCTTTTGTTAAACACACAAACAGGACAAGAAGTTTGAAGAAGTGAGGAAGAACAAGGAGTCGATGAAAGAAAGGGAACATTAATTTGTTCATACCCTGGAAAACAGTTTTTACATCTCCAAAGATAAGCTATATTTTTTTAACTGACACTTCTGCATTATTGTTTCTTGGGTT
>NW_019471183.1:0-6894 GCF_002814215.2 Seriola lalandi dorsalis
AATTCCAGCGCTGACCACCATGAGAAAGTTGCCATTTAAATTCTAGTGCCACTGCATAAATTCAAGTTACCATCCTCACTAAAACATGCGCCAAACGTGCTGAAATCGCAACGCGCAGCCTCAGGTCGGTTGGCATCATAAGCGAAAAGACGGAACAACTTTCCCCTCCGGATGACAAAAAGGGAAACCAAGTAAGATTTCGCAGATATCTCCAGAGATTTCTCCAAACCCTAATGTTCTGCTTCCACTCAACTGTCTACACAGCTCCCAGCTCCCACAGAGGCAGTGTCAGGCGAGCCAGCGGTCTCTCAATCATGATTGGTCCGGTAATCCCTTCAGAAATCAGTGGGATTAGACAAAAATGGAATACAAAAATGCCTGCTTTAATTTCGTCCTTGCCTCGCGAACCCGCTGCCGAGTGAAGCTCCCTGTTGCGTAAGTACAGAGCCCACACACCGACTCCCTGCGCACAGTAATGAGCCAATGAAAAAGAGAGAAAAAATAAAAACTCAGATGTCTTAATGGGCTTCAGCCTATATGAGATATCACCAATTTCTTGCCATTCCTGAGATATTTCGATGCCCCCGGTATAAAGTTAATGATGATGTGGTGATGTGTTTTAGAGAATATATCTTGCATCGTAAAAACATCTGTCGACTAATTCTTATTTGTCAATACAGCTGACCCCTCCCTCTATCTCAATTCATCCCAGCTCTCCCTATTCTTTCTATCTCTCTATCTATATATCTATCTATTTATCTTTGTGTGTGTGTGCGTGTGTGTGCGCGCACACACACACGCGCGCGTGTGCGCTCGTGCACATTCAGCCTAATTGGAACAATGTTCTGCCTGCCAGTTGTCACAATCCCCAGATGTGATCAGACTCTGGCAGATGCTGCTCAGTTTTGTGTCGCTGTTGCTGTGCATGCGGTTCAATGTCAGTAGAGGGCGCCATTAGTGTGTGTACACACACACACACACGCACACACACACACACACACACACACACACACACACAGATCTTTCTCAGCTAGCTGTAACCGGCTAGTCTGTTGTCGAGTTGACCCCCTCCCCAAACCTCGGCAGCAGCTAAGCTGCACAGTCGACATGGCAAGAAAATATCGCAACAATTTTCTGAAAATGGATGAAAATCTTCCAAGTCTTTTGGAATGAGTGAGTAGTATCGACAATAATTATGTATTAGTCCTTATGGAAACTAACAGCAGAAGTTGCACGTTTTGTTTTAGTTAAATTAATGACGCATAGCTATGGTTAGTTTTTGCTAACACGATAGCTAGCTAACAAGCTAACTGCTGCCACAGGGAGGAGTACGGTTTCTTCGCTAGCTTGTTAGCCTTATGTGCTCAGTCCAACAAGGAGAGTATTTGTCCTAGCTGCCGCTCAAGGTGCGACGAGAACACCGTATCAATATGATTAAGAACATTTAATCGACATAGCGGTGACATTATTGTGTCCGGGAAAAATAAATACATTTCCAAGGCAGTTGGGTTGCTTGGTAGTTTCGGATGGTAGCGTTACATAATCTCGCTGTTGCAAGTCAAATGGCTCCGCTTTCCAGTGTCACTGTGGTTCGTCTCAAGCTATCGTTTCCTTGACCATTAAACGAGATGGGAACTAATGTTCTTGGCTGCGTAATAGCTTCACAACCATAGCTACATTCAGAGTAACGACGATCTCATGACCAACCAAAGATAGGTTTTAGATTAGTTAGCAATGGGTTTTTTTGATCAAATGACGTTTGCTCGTTAGCCTGCCTAGCAAACTAGCCACCCATAGCTTAGCTTGCTAAAAGTAAGCTAACATTATCTACAATTAGCTAGCAAAGCTCATGTCAGTTAAATCATTAATGGGTGTATAACCAAACGTCAAGATGATTACATCGGCGTAAGAAAATTCATTTACGCAAATAGAAGTAATCTTTTACGTGTTTAGCTTAATGGTAGAACAATGTTACCGAACTCTATTAGCAAACGTTAGCTTCATAACAAGTTAGCGCAGAGGGACTTGGTTGTTAGCCTCTTCAGGACCCTTTGTCCACAGTCATACTGTTAACCAGCTCTTCTAAGTAGGCCAGACAGCAGTTGTTTTGGTTCTTTTCCCGTCGCTCGTTTCATCTGTATTTTCGAAATATGTGCTGTGTCACATCTGGTTTCTTTTTCATTTGTTTTGTGTTACGGCTGAACAACGCATACTAGCGAGTAGTCAAAGCCAAATCAACTTACAATTAGAAATGTTTTGTTTTTTCCAGTATCAGCAGTTAGACGATAAACCTACTTAGCCATCCTACTGCCTTTAATGCATTCCGCAGCTACAAATGCACTCATACACAACACAACCACGTTTTGTTAGTGCACTTAGATACTGCTGAAATATAAGATAAAGAGGTATATAAAGGTACACTTTGTGTTGTATGCAAATTGGAAAATGTGGATTGCATAAATTAAATTAACATTGTCTTTCTCTTTTGCAGTATTCATCACGCGATGTGATCCAAAATCCACAATGTGTGAGGACATTTAAGAACGATTGAGTTCGGAAGAAAAAAAATCTTGATTCCAGTGGAATCTTCCATATATATATATTATTATTATTATATTTTTTTTCTCTGTGTAAAAGTTACATATATTTACACACACTCATCCCATCAACATATAACCATGCCAGTGCAAGCACCACAATGGACAGAGTTCCTTCTGTGCCCAATCTGCACACAGACATTTGAGGAGACTGTTCGCAGGCCCATCAGTTTGGGCTGTGGACACACTGTCTGCAAGATGTGCCTGAACAAGTTGCACCGTAAGGCCTGTCCCTTTGACCAGACAGCCATCAGCACAGACATTGAGCAGCTACCCGTCAACACAGCCCTGTTGCAGCTGGTAGGAGGCCAGGTAAGACGTGTGTCTTTGTGTATTTGTACACATGCTTGGCAATTTAGGACAGAGATCTAATGGTTAAGGATAACAGCTTAGTAATGTGTTTTGTGTTTGATTAGTGGAAATTTTACGATACCATTCCTATCTTGACAATTTGACGTTTTCTGTAAAAACTGTTTATGGACTGCATTACAGCGTTGCACACGGGCTATTACATGATTTGCACATAGCTTGGAGATTCCTTTTATGAGTCACACTCCAGTCATTGAGCAATAACTTTAATTCTGTTGGTTTACTGAGTGCAATCAGTAACGCTATATCTCTCTGAGTCAGTGTTTGACCAACAGGGTGAGGCGCAGTTAATGGTTTTTTGGCATTGTTGGCCAAGTTTCCAGGTATATACCGCATAATAAATAACGTTAGTGTATCAACCATGACTCTGTTGTGTGTCTGATATAGTCTTGATTCTGAAGTATTGTCTTTTAGCAGACTGCCTTGCATATCTGTGCTCATACAGGTTAGTAATGTACAATGTCCAATCAAATTAGTATGCCCCGATATAAATGGAAGTTGTTATGGTTGTACCAGTGTTAGGAGCACTGTTTCCTGTCTGTATTGAATCAAAAGGACTTTAGTAAATATGGTTATTTTGATAGGTTGGATGTCTATTGGTTATTGAAATTTAAGTGTTCCGACTACTAAGTGTGATACAGCATCATGTGAAATTATTTTTTGCAGTGCCATGGCTCAATTCTGAATGCTGTTTATTAGAATTGTCAACCAGGATAGGTGCAGTTCATAAAGCCATGAGAAATTTTTTTTGCTCCGAGTGTAGTGTAAGCATGGCCCTGGCAAAATAAATTAATTAGTGGAACGTACTCTAGAATTTGTCACAGAAACATCACCAAACAGTTCTCTTATAAGAAAATAATGGAGTTCTAAAGAAAGAGCTTATGACGATATTCTGCAGTTGTGTGGCATGTTTCTTTGAAAGAATAGTATAAATGAAAAGATAATGAAAATAAAATAAGGTGTGTTCCACTACACATACTAAAACATTGTTAAGATATAATTGTAAAAAAAAAAAAAAAAAAAAAGCTTTCAGCTATTGCCATGGGTTGTCCTAATTCTTTCCCCCACTGTGTTGTGCTGCAGGTTCCCAAGGCTCAACCAGTTGCCTTGATTACCAGTCCCGAGGACTCGCAGCATTATGAGGAGGCCAGGCAGTGTGTGGAGGAGCTGGCCCTCTACCTCAAACCCCTCAGCAACACCCGAGGTACTTGATACACAAACACATGCTTGTTACCCTTATCGTTTGTTCTTTCTTTATTATGATTCATTGACACTCTTTGGTGCCTTCAAATTAGACTCTGGAGGTTGTTTTCAATATGGGAAGTTCACAAACAGTAATCTTGGTGTTCAAGTGGTTTAAGATGTGAGAACACTGTTGCTAGGTGACTGTGAATGACATGACCTTGTTCCCTTTTCAAAAATTGTGTATGAGTTTGTTTTTTCTGCATGTTAATGTTTTGCTGGGAAAAAACGAGTAGGAAACAACAGTCATGAAAAAAGTAATCAGTGATTTCCATTGGGACCAACGTTTTTAAAAACTTCAGTATATGCTATAACTCATGAACTTGGAGCTATCTGAAAATTTCCACTTACGAAGTTGTGAATATGACATCACATGTTAAATGGACTTTTCTTGTTAACATGTTTAAAAACAACACCTCTTAAATTACATGTAGAAGATATTTCAGATGATTCGGTATTTGACCTTGTCATTAGTCAGAAGCTGAATAAATACTAGTATTAGTACTGTAAAATACTATATTATTCTGTTACTCATGTAATTTGTGACATTATAATGTGAAGGATTAAAACAGGATATTTTAATGTCTGAACAGGGATCGAAGAATCTTGTGGTTAAAGATCAAATCAGTTAGTTTGATCTGGAGTCTTGCCAGTTACTGTATCTGTTAAATATGTAGTGTCATTAAAAACACAAAAGCAGAACTTTATTATCTCACACCTAGCTTTGATTAAGGCTTGTTTTTAAAGTGGTTATAGTGACATTTTATATTTATATTATACCGCTTTAAATACAGCTTTAAAGAGATATACCTTTTAATTGTTTTTGTTCAGACCATTTACACTATGTAAAAAAAAAACTATAAACATTAGATGTGCTAGTTTTAATTAAAGATTTTCTTAATCATTGACCATATTAATGATTAACAATGGAATATGATTGATTGATGGATTCCTTGATTGAAATTGTGAATGATTATTAACAATTGATTAGCCGTTAAAAGCTAGTAACAAAATGTATTATATTGTAACAATTGAAATAGGTATGTTTTAAAGCATAACTAAAACTACAAATACATTTTTTTTCTAGGTCCCTGTGATGTATCAGTTCAGTTTTATAGAGACTTAATTTTGAGGTGCTGTTGTAGTATTGCTTTATACTGACAGGGTGTCATGAATTATTCATCTTCCTTTATTCATATAAATGTGGTATACTGGTATGTAATAATACAAGGATGTGTTTCTTTGTTTATTCCCTTGATTCACCTATGGTCCTATCTAATCTCTAACCAGGCGTGGGTCTGAGCAGCACGGCCCAGAGCATACTGAGTCGACCCATGCAGAGGAAACTGGTAACTCTGGTCCACTGCCAACTGGTGGAAGAGGAAGGCCGCGTTAGAGCCATGAGAGCTGCCCGCTCTCTGGGTGAGCGAACTGTCACCGAACTCATCTTGCAGCACCAGAATCCACAGCAGCTCTCCTCCAATCTGTGGGCTGCTGTCCGTGCACGAGGATGTCAGTTTCTCGGCCCAGGTAAAATGTTTTCCCATTACCTGAAAAGTGAAACAAGCCCCAAAGCAGTCCATATGTCCTCAGTAAATGGTGGCCTTTTTGGCAATGAACTGTTCCTTGTGATTTTTATGTTTGTGTTTTTTTCTCCCCCAGCCATGCAGGAGGAAGCTCTAAAGTTGGTTCTTCTTGCTCTAGAGGATGGTTCTGCTCTTTCCAGGAAGGTGTTAGTTCTCTTTGTAGTCCAGAGGCTTGAGCCACGCTTCCCACAGGCCTCTAAAACTAGCATAGGTCATGTGGTGCAGCTCCTCTACAGGGCCTCCTGCTTCAAGGTATGTTTCTGGCTGGGAACCAGAAGAAATTTCATTCATTTTCTTGATGTTTGTGAGAAATCCTGTAGGTAATTTTTTGCAAACTGTGAGCAGATTCTCGTTTTTAAAAATCATTGTTAATTCGACACCGTAATGAGTATAAAACAGAAAATGAAACTCTGTGTAGTAGAACCCAACAGAGGAAATAAAATATTCAACTAACAACTTCTTCTGTGGCGATCCAGGTGACCAAACGTGATGAAGATTCATCCCTAATGCAGCTGAAAGAGGAGTTTCGCACTTACGAGGCTCTGCGGCGCGAGCATGACTCTCAGATTGTTCAGATTGCCATGGAGGGAGGGCTGCGCATCGCACCTGACCAGTGGTCTTCTCTTTTATATGGAGATCAGTCTCACAAGTCACATATGCAGTCTATCATAGATAAGGTGAGTAAGATAAGTAAATGTTTGTTTTTGTTTGTATCCCATATTATTCCACATAGATTAATCTGCTACTGTATATATCAAGGCATGCTCCTACATAATATACACGAAGCCTGTCAGCCATTAAATTAACAAAACATTAACTCCATCTCTCCTTTGTGCTTCTGGCATAGCTGCAGACCCCGGCATCTTTTGCTCAGAGTGTCCAGGAGCTGACGATTGCGCTGCAGAGGACCGGTGACCCAGCCAACCTCAACAGACTGCGGCCCCACCTGGAACTACTGGCCAACATTGATCCCAGTCCTGGTAAGAAACAACAGATTTTTTCCCCACCAATCACACCCTGCGTACACCCACATAGAGCCCAGCTGTATACTAGTCTTGTTCAGGTTTATGTAAGTAGCAGAATTTGAAATAATTATACCT
>NW_019471184.1:0-1969 GCF_002814215.2 Seriola lalandi dorsalis
TAGTGGAGGTCCTGGTTTACTTACAGCAATCATATTGCATACAACAAAGATAATTCATCTGTTGCACAGTTAGTTTTTGTGCTTCAGTTTTTGAATACATAACCAAACAACATACAGCATGTTAATACTGTACGTTAGTGTAAGTAGAGCACATCACGAGGATTTCCTGTACAGAAGGTTTGTGACTAGATTCTGATAAAGAAAATTGTGTTAAATGTGAGCCAATATGTAAATTTAAACATTCTCATATGTTTAAACCTTTTTAATGTGTTGTTAAGCTACACAAATGGACAACAAACAGATCTGCTAGGAAAGCACTTCCTTTCACTGGGTTTGCATCTGTGGCGAGAGTACAACCACCCCAAAAAATGATGAGACCACAAATGTGTCATGTGTTGGCTGCTGTACTGATGAGCCACAGTTTGTGCTACTGCAGCACAGTGCTAACAGATTTTGTGGTAGTGATACATGCTTGATATTTGGAGATGAAGCATGACATTGATAGTATGAAAGTAATTAAAAGGTGGCTTTAGATCCTGACTGCCTAATTAAATACTTTTATGCCAACCACCCCGCATAAATAGCAGGAGGTAACTTCTGCCAAGTGTGGTGGCTGCGATATCTATCGTTTTAAAGACATGCATGTATGGCAACACCAAACAGTGTAGCACTGTTTTCATGATGAATGCAGTCATGTGTTCAGTCACCACACGTTAAATACATTGAGCATGGTCACATTCTGACGTTGAGGGAATCCACTGCCATGATTTTGTGAAGTACAGGAACAATTTCACAATGCTTGCATGAAATAAGAATAAATAAAAATGACTTTAGCTGAGCTTATACTGCTGAAGTTTTAAAATCCGAATAGATTTTGAAATCGGGTTGCATCATGGACCTAAGGAGAAAATTCACAGATGTTCTTCTCTCTAATCTAAAACATGCACACATTGCAAGGTTTGACAATAATGATGCATCACATACTACAGGATATTAGTAAGATTATCGTGCCAGAGGGACCAATGAGGGTAATGCACCAAGTCACATGTTCTCATCTCATGTGATCTCATGGGGAAGCAGATGTAAACAAAATGGAGACTGTGGTGCAAGGACTTTGTTGTAATGTTAGTAAAACTTTGGTTCGAGTAAAAAACAAAAGCAGAAGGCTAAATGAGTCTGGGGAGATAAAGCCAACACGGGTTGTCTACTCTTCAGCGAGAACTGGAGGGTAGATTTTAATACTGTCAGTTGTGAAAGTACTGATGCAACAATGATCAAAGTCATCCAGATTTCTCCTACGATTGAGGGTTAATTCAGGGATAAATTTGTGGTGAAGACTCCAGCACAACCCAGAGCATCAAAGGCTTGGATTGGCTTTGCAAGAGAGCACACTTAAGCAGGGCTCAGAAGGGGGCTAAGAACCGAGCCTTGGGGGTCACCAAATCTCAGCTAAGCTGTTGAGGAAGTACAGTTACCCTGAGTGACAGAAAACGCACGAGCTGAGTTTGAAGAAAGGCTGTGTCAGGAGGTCTGCCGCTATACTCACTTCTACAATTCTTCCTCAAAAAGTACAGCAGACAAAGCAGACTGTTTAAAGCTGTTTAAAGCATTATTATTGTTCATAAAAGATATCCATTGACATGAAATGACTTTCGTAAGAACTAGTTTGCAGATTGATCTATAGTAACTTGAGTAAATGAGGTCCAAATTAGGTTTCTTTAGCAATTGGTGAATAATGGCATGTTTCAAACTATATGGAAAAGAACCAGAGGATAGTGAATTGGTAAAAATGTGTGAAATAACAGGGATAACAGTGGAAAATACCTCCTTGAGCAGCTTAGTGGGGATGGTATCCAGGATGCAGGAGGAGGAGTTCATGTATGAGACTGTACTCTAACAGTGAAATTGTAATGGGTTGAAACTGGGTAAAAGAGGCAGAATTAACAGGGGGAATAGAGAGAATGGCAGG
>NW_019471185.1:0-1968 GCF_002814215.2 Seriola lalandi dorsalis
CTGTGTGGACCTGCTTGTTATGCATGCTAATGCTGAGTGGTCTTACTGACTTTGTGCACTAACTGGTTCTTTCTCAATCATGATCGCTCCATATACTTGTTGTTGGTTGTTTGTCACTATATATTTTTCTCTGTCACAGTAAATATCACATTAGATGTTTGCATGCTATTTCTTTTCTCTTTAATTTGTTACTCACCGATACATAACACTCCTGGCCTGAGTTTATGTATGGCACTTATCAGTTCTATCCATGTTTGTTCTGTTATTTCATCAGCATGCTTTGTCTTTTTATTTTGCTAAAGCTTTAGTCCTTCACAGTAAAATGATGATCCTTAATATTATAACTCAGTGGTGACAGAATTGCTTTGCACAAACTCTATGGGCTTGAAAACATGTTGTCCACGTTATAGCTGCCTTATTCTTAGTGAGTCCAAAATTAACTGAAAATCCATAATTATGGTTATGATTATTATTATTATTGAAAAATCATATTTTGCAGTCACCCTAAACAGAATATCATTATCGCGCTGGGCATATAATGCATGGCAGATGTAATTATTATTATTGAGGATTCACTCCTGCATAAATATTCAGTTATGAGAGGTTGTGGCATATAGTGGCAGACACTGTTGCAGAGTTGTTTTTTCAGAAACTTACTGACAGAATGAATGAATGGTAGATTCTAATAAGAGTATTTTTTAATCTTTAAAAACGAGATACCAACTTTTAGTATTTTTTAGTAAGCTTTGTGTTATGAAAAAGCCCTAAAGTGTGTAATGTGTAAGTCATTGTTAAATAGCAGAAACAATCTTAAAACATAACAATGTAATATTTAATCATCTTCTCATATGCGAAGTGCCTCATAAACAGAAATAAAATGTTTGGTTAATGGCATTTAGAATGTCGGACGTGCTGTATAGACCATCTGGAAGCTGTGTTAGCTGCAGAGACCTGTGGTAGCAGACTTTTACATGAAGGTATGACAAGGAGTGTCTGGGGATTCTCAGCCCTCCTCCGACAATCTGCAGAGCAAAATAGTGGCTTTTCGAGAAGTAGGTCAACTCCCCAAAAGATGTATATATTTACTTTTCTAAGTCACCCTTCCTGCTATTTTGGAGAACAACTAGCAGCAGTAAGTTTAAAGGAATACTGCTGAATCATGGTGTGGTGTGAGTGTACTTTAGTATTCTGCACAATCAAGGCAATCACTTTGTGTAGATATTGCTCTTTAATTCTTGGCAAGTCAGTGATGAATCTACCAATTTAAGAATAATCCAATTTGCAGGGTTTTTTTTCCACATGTCAACCCTCACTGCAATGCAATGACCTTCTCTCATGGACTGTCATGCAGTTATGCGCACTATTAAAATTTACATTTTGCATCATATTATTATGTCTAATTTATGTTGTGTTGACTGTATGTCTTTGTTTCAATATGTCTTTAATTTTCTATCTGTATCTGATTTTGCATCCTTGCATGTTGTGCAACACATGTTCTCCATTTCCATCTAAATAAAAGTGAATGTTTTCTGCTTGTTGGTTGTTGCTGTGGATGTCTCATTGCTATGTGAGATGTCCATGTCCCCTCGTAATTGACAGAAAATATTGACATATATTATCTCCATCTTCGTAAGTGTGGAATTGGCAGTGTTCCATTAGGTTAGATAAATCAATATATGTAGATATCAATATGCAGTATGAAAAGTTAGGCAATTAGATACAGTGTGTTTTTCATTTCGTAGAAACAAGTAAACTTAGACAAAAAATACAATATTAAGGCCAGTGGCCCAAAAGTGAAAAGCACCTGCCTGATTAGGGATAAGTTTGAGAGGGTTTAATGTGATCCACATCGATTATCAGACAAGAATCACTATGCATAATAGTAACAACTATGTCTTGTCGAATTTAGCTTTATTCCTGGACCATTTACGAAGGATCAGTGTAGTTGAATTCTTGATGAGAAGGTGA
>NW_019471186.1:0-1968 GCF_002814215.2 Seriola lalandi dorsalis
GCTGTTATCTGGGCACTGACAAGGCTGTTAGTGAGGGCCAGTCACACACACTCCATATTCAATGTTTATATTAGGTTTGCAGGACAGAATAAGCTGTAAAGATGTTACTTTTACAGCGGAAGTTTAGTGCAGTAGTTTAATCAGAAATTGTGCCAGATATTTTCCAGGTTTAACAGAAAGGTGCTTTCACATGGAATATTAAATAAAGTCTGATTTATATACAAACATTTTTTTTTATTTCACCTCCTTCAAATCATGTCTTGTCAGAATTTAAACTCACAAATCAGTTTCTCACTTAACTGTGAAGTTTAGTGCTGTGAAACAGGTTGTAAAAGTTACACTGATTTAAAAAGATGGCCATAAACTACACTTTCAGTCAGAAGCAGGAAGCACAACATAGTATAATAATATATAACTATAAGAAGCTGCAGCAGAAAGTTTCTCAGTGCTGTTGCTATCAGCAGGGTTGTGCTGAAATATGATAATTTTTTTAAAACTTTTTTATCATACTTCTATCTAAAATAGCTTACAGTAATTGAAATGTTTGTGTATGTTTAAAAACCAGACACCCAGACAGATTGACGCTTTGCGTATATTAAAGACTGCATTGAGAAGATTGAACCTATAAACTTTTGAATCTGAGAGTTTCCCCAACCACAACACAACACCTTAGCTTTTTTTTCTCAATCTTGTGTTAATTATTAGATGAGGCTATATTTGGCCTCGTCCAGACATCATGTTCTCGCAAAATAAACACACATTCCTGGATTCAGTGTATGGCACTGAAGATCTTCTTGAAACGTGAGGGTGTTTTAACAATCTTTATTCTCTAAACTGACACCCTTATCTTCTCAGTCGGATTCCAGACAGGCGGCAGAGGAATGTATTTTGTCTAATAATTGAACCAAATCCTAAGAATAATGCTGAAATGTGACCTCCATCTGAATGGGATATTTTGATCCCATACTCCTTGGTCCCAAGATACTGAAGCACTTATGGCATGTTTTCACTGCCTGGAGAAATATACCAGATTGTGATAAGGGCTTTAGTTAGGAATGAGCACTGAGAGGTTGGTGTATCAGTGTTCTGATAGAACTCAGGGATTCACAATAGAGACTATTAGAACCAGATTGAGACTTGCTTGTATGGGCCCATTTTAATTTTGGGTAGAGGTAGATAACATGTTTGATTATGGTAAAGAATAATTTAATAGACATTTTATCTTTTTTATCTGAAATACACAAAACTGTCCACTTATACTACCTGGCTTTTGTCAATACATATCTGAATGCAGTTCTCTTTGACAGGACAGTTGTTATGCTCTTTCCAGTTCATTCTTATATCTGACAATATTATTTTCTACTATTTCAGTTACAATAACTTAGGTTAATTATACATTTAAAAAAAACTGAAGTAGTTTAAGATATGTTTTCACCTGCAATAAAAAATATTGTTTTGGCTACGCCTGGCTAACTGTAAATTATATATCTTGCTAACCATAATAAATACTAAACATTGTGCAGCTGTTAGCATGTCTGGTACTGTCACTTATACCTCTGATGTTTTACATTTGCTGTGTTAGCTCTGAGAGGGAAGCAATGTTTATCTCTTAAACTCATCTTGGCTCCTCTCAAGTAAATGCACTCATATGATCTTTGTCTCTGTAGGCGATCTCTTTTATTAACCTCATTGTAGTTTTATTAAATCTGTTGTGTTCAGTCATTGGCTCCAGTGGTATGAGCAACTGTGCTGAATAGGGACAGATTAGGAAAGGAGATAATTAACAGTCCAAACTTTCATATATGCGTGTCTCCCCTCTGGAGACAAAGGAGGATTTTTAATATTTTGAGTTTAAATGGTTATTTTTATATTCTAGGAGGAGTACAACTATAAAGCCTATTTTAAGACACTCTCTTCAAGCGAAAATGGAAAATGAAAGGTTAGAAGTTGAATTGCCATCTAAATTTC
>NW_019471187.1:0-1966 GCF_002814215.2 Seriola lalandi dorsalis
CTTAATCGCTAGAATGATGTCATTGTTTTAAATGTAATTGTATGTACTACATTTTATCTTAAAGGAAGTTATTCTTTATGTAATGTTATGAATGGCCCATGGCTAACAGGTATCTTTGGTGTGTCATGCTTCCTTTTATCCACCACAGGGGGCAGCACTGAGGCCAACGCTCACCTGTTCAGCAGGCTGATGTGATGAAAGATGGGATCCTCATGTACTGTTGTGACTATGTCCTCTCTAAGGTGAGTCCCACTCCAACAATGTTGTTAATAATCAATAATAATAATCAATGATTAGCAATAACAGAGGTAATAAATGCACATTATCATTCTGGTATCTGTAGTAGCACCAATATCTGATGATGTATTGTGTGATATCCTAATATGTTCCCATGTAAGAAAATGCAGACCGATGCATCTTTTCAACATTTAAAATTAAATTTTGTTGTTTACAAATGATGATTTGGTAAAATTTTAAAAGAAAATTAAATTGTTGATATAGAATGACACGAGTGCTGTTGTCACAACTAATATAATAATTAAAATATGTGCTTTCCTTAGCTGCAGTACATACATGTCACTGAGCCCAGTAACAATTTAAATATTTTACTCTTTTGTAAACATTTGTAAGGTATGTATCATAAAGGTGGAAGGAATTCACATCCCCTACTTAGTTAATCTATTTACCAGAAAACTAACACACTTCAAGCTTGTTTACTGAGGTATATAACACATCTGCATATTTGCATTCCAGTATATACTACGGCGTCATCTGCAGCGTGATGACAATTCAAGTAGACAGAATTTTTGCTGTTTTCCTGCTCTACAGATGGTACATTAGTTCTGTTGCACACAAGAGCAACAAACCATAAGCTAACGTGTAGCAGTTAATTTGCCACGAGGAATTGCATTTTTGCTTTTCTTGCCATATATTCTGAGGCTTTGTAGCATGTTGACAGTAAAACAGAGTTGTTAGGTAACTAGCAAGGATTTTAGGTTGCATTGCACACAAATAGGGTTTCTCTTTGTCACATAGTTTATATGGCAGTCATTTGTGATTATGTAAAGGTATTCATTAGCGGGGGCTGAACGGAACTACAGTTAATCTGTTACTATTGTTACATTTGCAGATGGATCCTTGTACTGGTAATCTTTGTGCAGCAGCTCAATGCAGTAAGTCTTTCCTTCTAGAGCTTCTACATACACGCACCAAGTAAAAACCTTGTAATAAATCATTTCAATACGATTTAGTTGTAAATATATGATACCAATAAAACGGTGTTGGGAAGGTTTCTTTTTAAATGTAATATGTTCCAGATTACAAATCACCCCTTTTAGAAAAAACAGTTTATTGCGTTTTAGTCACTTTTCATTAGTATTAATTTAGTCTGTTGGTGCCCAGACATTTTGACAATGCAATGACCTGTCCAAATGAATTTTTAATGAGAACACAATGCTGAATTAAGTTAGTGGTTACCTATCACCTATCTGACCCATGTTGTCCACAAATATGCCAAAAGAAGGCGTTACTGCTCCTGTATGGCCAAACGATGCAAAGCAGCAGAACAAATGATATATTCTACACATAAGCTTTTTAGCAAATAGAATATATGTAACCCCTTTGTAATCACCAACATTTTGATTAGTAACTGTGATTTAATTACATTTTTTCTCAGTAATTGTAACGGATTACACTTACATTTATTTTATAATGGAATTAAGTAATCCTGTTACATGTAACTAGTTCCCAACACTGTATTTGAGTATATTGTTCTATATGCTAAGAATTATCATTACGCATGTGCTTTCCTCCCAAACCCAGACATAAGAATTATTGTAAAAATTTATTGTAATCAAAACTCTATGCCAAAAACAACAATGTACACTTTCTTTGTTCTAGAGTTTGTTTTAGATAAACTGCAGATTATCCAAATTAGAATATGTTTCTGACAAGAGATTATGACCAC
>NW_019471188.1:0-1966 GCF_002814215.2 Seriola lalandi dorsalis
GCAAGGATTTTAGGTTGCATTGCACACAAATAGGGTTTCTCTTTGTCACATAGTTTATATGGCAGTCATTTGTGATTATGTAAAGGTATTCATTAGCGGGGGCTGAACGGAACTACAGTTAATCTGTTACTATTGTTACATTTGCAGATGGATCCTTGTACTGGTAATCTTTGTGCAGCAGCTCAATGCAGTAAGTCTTTCCTTCTAGAGCTTCTACATACACGCACCAAGTAAAAACCTTGTAATAAATCATTTCAATACGATTTAGTTGTAAATATATGATACCAATAAAACGGTGTTGGGAAGGTTTCTTTTTAAATGTAATATGTTCCAGATTACAAATCACCCCTTTTAGAAAAAACAGTTTATTGCGTTTTAGTCACTTTTCATTAGTATTAATTTAGTCTGTTGGTGCCCAGACATTTTGACAATGCAATGACCTGTCCAAATGAATTTTTAATGAGAACACAATGCTGAATTAAGTTAGTGGTTACCTATCACCTATCTGACCCATGTTGTCCACAAATATGCCAAAAGAAGGCGTTACTGCTCCTGTATGGCCAAACGATGCAAAGCAGCAGAACAAATGATATATTCTACACATAAGCTTTTTAGCAAATAGAATATATGTAACCCCTTTGTAATCACCAACATTTTGATTAGTAACTGTGATTTAATTACATTTTTTCTCAGTAATTGTAACGGATTACACTTACATTTATTTTATAATGGAATTAAGTAATCCTGTTACATGTAACTAGTTCCCAACACTGTATTTGAGTATATTGTTCTATATGCTAAGAATTATCATTACGCATGTGCTTTCCTCCCAAACCCAGACATAAGAATTATTGTAAAAATTTATTGTAATCAAAACTCTATGCCAAAAACAACAATGTACACTTTCTTTGTTCTAGAGTTTGTTTTAGATAAACTGCAGATTATCCAAATTAGAATATGTTTCTGACAAGAGATTATGACCACTTTACAATATACCCCGTGTTACACTATGTACACTGCACAAGCTAATGCAACACAATACATCAGTGCATTGTGAAGCGTATCACGTTCAGTTTCTGTCGACACTGTTCAACTATATGTATGATTTATGTAAATGTAGGATTGGGGTGGACAAAACATTAGAATATAATGCAGTTCAATAAAACATCATCACATCATCACTAACTACAGTCTCAAAACTTAGCACAGAGTTGAGTCAAGGCTTTTTTGACACAAGCTGAACTATGGTTTCAACTTGATATTGGATTCTTGTGTTAAATGCACCATGTAAAGTTCAATTTACAAGTTTAATAAGTGTGCTCTTGACATCATTGTAAACGAGGTCATGCCCTCAATGATTCTTTGATATTTAGATAAAGGTTGAATGAATGAATAATTACATCTTAATTTTTGCAAACACTGCTCCTGCTGCAGTAGCCAGGAATGTAGTTTAGGTCTGTTACAAACAGTAATCCATCAATGTGAAGCCAGGATAGTCCTAAACCTGATGCTCTCAATGCACTTTTTAGGGTCACTGAGTGCACATAGCTTTCTATAGATCAGCATACTCCAGCTTGTTTATACATCCTGTCCTTAAATTCTCCAAAAGCCCAAATTTGAAGTACTTGACTCACCTGAAAACTGTAAATATTGCTTCCTGCGTGTTAACAGAATTTGTCACCGGGTCACAGGACTTGCTTGAGGTTTTAATGGTGAATAAATATTGTACACTAGTGCTAGACAGGCATATTTGCTGGGCTGACATACTGGCGTAGTTGGTTTATTGCACATATTTGTGTCAGCTGATAAAGTAAATAAACCAGTCAGTTGGGCTATACTATATGGATACCATCAGTATGTGTGATGGAGAAAACACATATTTGTGCTTTATTAATAAACAGAAGAGTTAAACTGAAGTAATGGACATAAACATAAATAACCTTAACATCGTAGCTAGTAGTTTACC
>NW_019471189.1:0-3688 GCF_002814215.2 Seriola lalandi dorsalis
TGAAATGGCTGTGATGTAGACAGTGATCATAGGAAAAACTGCATTTTCTGTATGTTCGTAGGTCAGAGAGAAAAGCCAGATGAAACCTTTAAACTTGACTGGAGAGTCTCAGAAAGAGTTGGTGAGACTACAGGAAGACAAGCGACACTTGCAGGAACAAGTGGAGGTTGGTTGTAGTTCACTGTCAAATTAATGTTCTTTGTTTTTCGACAAAATCGTGAAAGATTGTTGTCCTGTCCCAATTGTAGGTGCTAGAGAAAAAGAATAAGGAGCTGAAACAGAGTGAGGAGAAGGTGAGGTCTGCCAACTCAGAGCTGTGCACTAAGATGAGGGAGATGATCCAGGATCTGGACCAAGAAAAGCAGGAAGCAGCTGAGAGGTAAAGAGGATGGCAATTGGTTTACAATAGCTGTTTTCTTCAAGGTGTGTGTATCGATTCATATAAACAATCTTTGTTTCTTCATGAAGATCTGAACGGATTCATCAGCAGCACAGGGACGACGTGGTGAACCGGGTCAAAACGGAGCTCATGCTGGAACGTGACACTCAGGTTGAACAGCTGACAGTGCAGCACCAGCAGCAGGTCCAACAGTTAGAGTAAGTCCTCAGCACATGGGAATTTCAGTCGACTGCAAGCCTTTGCTACTTGCTGATGGTGTTTACTGCTCCCTATACAGGACCCAGCTGTCTGAGGTCAATGATAAGATGTTGGCCGTACAAGAGTGTTACATATCTGTCTGCAAGGAGAAGGACATGCTTGAGGAAAGAATAAGGGACGGGGAGAAGGAGGAGGCTTTGATCAGAGAAAATGAGGTTTGTGAATAAAAGATCCTAAAATGTCAAAAGACACTGCACATGGTTCTTACGCTTATCAAACCAGCATTGAAACAACATTCAAAAGATCAAAGTACACTATTGTAGGGGAAATGATTATTATACCTTATTATATTAGTAAGGTACAGATTTTGTACATGTGAACAAAGCGGGGATGCAAAGCTTTTACTATTTATTTTTTAACAATTTGTTTATTGCATTGCTGTACATTGTATGTCACATCTATTCTGCCGTGATGAAGGTGCCTGTATCCAAATTTAGATTACCTGTGGACTGAGAATGATTTATGATTGATTGGTCGTTATTCCCAGGAAAAAATGAGAGAGGAGAGTGGTACAGCTGTGGAGAAGCTGAGGGCTGAGCTCGAGGCTCAGCATCAGGCCTCAATAAACCAGCTAAAAGCTCTCTGGTCCAAACAGAAGGAGGATGAGATCCAGCAGCAGGTGAACTCCCATGTAGCCTCGGCAAAGGCTACATGGAAGGAGGAGCTGCAAAAGGTATGATTTCCCATAATCACTGTCCAGCTCTCCTCAACTCCCAAATGGAAATTTCACTTCAGACCTGAATGTTTTTCCTGCTTCTGTGCTGCAGATGGAGACGACCTGGACCCAGAGGCTGGAGGAGGCTAGGAGGGAGAAAGACAGAGAGACAGCTGAGGTCACCTGTCAAACAGATGAGATTGAGGGCGGCAGTGTGACAATTACTGCCGAGGAGCTGGACTCCAGGCTCAGTGCCCAGAAACAGCGGCTGCAAGTAGAAGCCGACAAAGTCAAACGCAAAACTGTGGAGGAAGCCAGGAAACAAGCCCAGAGAGAACTTCAAGAGAAACACCTGGAGGACATGGCCAAGCAGGTCACTGGATTGTCTTTATAATACATGTACCAATTAGCTTTTGTATGTGTGCCATCAATTGGAAACTAGATACCCATAGCATTAGACTCGGTAAAGCTATTTTCTACCCATATTAACATGATATTTTACTGGTTTCTTTTTATAACTCTCAGCTGGCGACAGCCAGGCATTAAGTTTTAGGGTTGTCTGGCCATCTGTCCCATTCTTGTGACGGCGATAGCTCAGTAACACCGTGTGGGAATTTATTCAAATTTGGCACAAATGTTCACTTTGACTCGAGGACGAACTGATTAGATTTTGGTGGTCGAAGGTCAAGGTCACTGCAAAACATGTTTTTAGCCATAACACAAGAATTCACACAACAATTATGACAAAATTTCACACAAGTAATAAATAATAATATTTTATATGATTCTGGATAAACAGGGACGTAAACAGCAGTCTTTTCTGTCCCCACACTTTCATGTGATCATTCCTCTGACTCATGCCCCTATTAATTGAAAGGGTCAAATTTAGTAGTGGACATATGTGTTGGTGTTACAGGTTGAAGGTGCAGTGACCAGGGCCTACAATCGCTGGACTGAGGATTTGACTTCATTACCAGAATACCAAGTGTGTCTCCAAACAGAGAGGGAGAAATGGGAACGACTACAAGAAAAATGCACAGAACAACAGGTATGACATGATAAAAAATGTCACTGCTGTCATTTGCCTTTTTTTCTGTTGTGATCATGTATCTTTCTTTAAATGTCTCAGGTGTCCCAGGCCCTGAGGAAGGCAGAGGAGCAGTGGCATAAGAAACACAAGAACCAGCTGGAGGAGCAGAGCTCTGGAGCGCAGAGGGTGGAGGAGCTCCAAGAGGAGGTAGCAACTCTCCAGAGCCAGCTGGAGCAAGTGAGAAGAGAACAAGCTGCCCTGCTGAAGGCTGAGCTGGCCGGAGCTAGGGCAGTGTGGAACCGAGACAAACAGCAGGAGATCTCGGTCATTCAGGTTCGTAGTGAGCGGGTGTACCAAACCAAGCTGCAAGACCAGCACAAAAAGCTGGAGCAGGCTTTGCAGCAGTCCAGAGAGGAGGCCGACCTCCAGAAGAAGGAGCTGCTCCTGCAGATGGAGGCCAAGCTTCGGGAGACTCTGAGGGCTCGGGAGGAGGATTGGAGTTGTCAGCATGCAGAGAAAGAACTGACCCAGAGACAGCAGATCAGGGATGAAATATTGGCAGAGCTTCAGACTGGACTGGCAGAGGTCCAGGCACAACTTCTCAGAGACCCCAAAACAGATCAGCAGGGCACTGAAAGCACCAGGAGGACCAGTGGGGCCACATCAGAGACAACACTAACACACATCATTCAAACATCCTGCAGTGACATTGTCAGTAGGGTAATATCCCAGGCCAAGACGGAATGGAAGAAAGTGAGTTGTTCTTGGATTATCTGTTGTCTAAGGATGAAGTAAGTGGTGTTATCTGTTAATGATAGTGGAGGACTGGTTGCCATGATTAAGTTCTGTAGCATTTAATTAGGATTCATCTGTATGATTTTGTCTCTGATGTGGTGCAGTGATTGAGTTGCTTCTCCCTGTCATGGTTTCATTTCGGTCCCTTCAGATAAGTGAGGAGAGACTGAGTCGTGTGCTAAAGGAAACTCAGGAGCAACATGAAAGAGAAATCAACAAAATGCAAAGTATGTAATGTCACAGTGTGCTACTTAAATACATTCGACATGCAGTACACAATGGATTTGATTGACAATAGCAGAGTTCCCATCAACAAGTTTACTCAACAATATTGTCCACCGTTTCCAGGCTCTTTGTCCCAGAGGAAGGAGCAGGCTCACTGCAGGAAGGAGTGCACTGAGACTTTGAGCAAGTTGCAGAAGAAGAATCAGGAGCTCCACAGACACTTGGAGAAAGCCTGTCGTCAACTCCAGCACAGCGTTCGAGAGCACAAAACCGCCATGCAGCACCTTAAAGGTATATTTCTTTAATGCATTTAAAATGTCTCTCT
>NW_019471190.1:0-1389 GCF_002814215.2 Seriola lalandi dorsalis
TAGAGCTAAGTGAAGGTGTCACCTTGCCTTTTTCATCTTTGGAAATTCATTATGAGTCGGATTTATTATGGTACACGTGGTGCGAATATATAATAATCTATGTGGGCAATTTCCTAGCAAGATAGATGTTTGGGATTTATAACTCCTCAATGACTCGTAATATCCTTGACCCTGCATGCAGAGCAGAGTGATGTAATTGTGTAGGAGCCTGACTTAAATCACGACAAGTCGACAAGACTGAGTGCCAGAAAGAGGAATAAATTAACATAATCTAAAAATGACTAACCTAATAGAAAAAGATATGATAGTTAACTGTGGTTCTATATAAGAATGGGAAAGGGACAGGGTGGGAGGGAAAGCGTGTTCACACTCGTGACCTATGACCCAGGACATGATGAGAATCTCCATCCAGGTGAAGGGGGTGGTCTTCATACGAAACAGCTGTGATGGGTAGTCGTGGATGGTCATGTTAGGTAGCAGCGATGTTCCTTCAAAGCGGTCTGCTGCGTTCATGACCAGCAGGCAAAGGAATATCATAAAGGAAGCTGCGTGGGCCACAAACTTCAGGAAAGGTCCAGACATGAGTTTCCCTAACTGAGAGAAGTTGGGGCATGGCAAACAAGAACAAAATGTAACATTAGTTCAAGCATGTAATGGTTAGTCTTTGATAGAATATGCTCTTTTCACAATGAGAGATTAATCAACACTAAACTCTTCCATATAGCAGTAGGCATAAAGGGATGTTAAAACACTACCATGGTTGAACCAGTCAAGAGCAAACACAGGTCCTAGAGCTTTCTGACATTACTGCATTAATCCTGTTTGTCCATTTGTAGCTATTCAAACATCTAACACGGAGCAACGTTTAAATCGTGTCAAATGAAAATGTGACATTCACTCTCCTTTTCGCTCTGAGAAAACATTTTTCTAATATTTCCTGAAAAAAAAAGTCAAGACAATAAATGCTGAGTTAAAACAATGTATGACCTTTTTGGAACTAACCTTACTTGACGGTGCTATCCAGTACATAAAGGCCAGGACAGGCAACCCAATGGCTACACCAAGGACAAGTAAGATTTTAACTGCTGTGGTTTGCTGACGTAGTCCAGAAAAGTTCTCGTACCAGATGGAGAGGAGTTGCTGCTGGCAGTTGGGATGTGCTACAAACTGCTCCATTGGCAGTGTGTGTGTGTGTGTGTGTGTGTGTGTAAATGACAGAGAGAAAGAGAGAGAGTGAAGGATTGCATATTACATATTCAAACATGAGGTTGAGTATGAATACAATTGCATCAATTCAAAACCAAAAAATTAAAGGTCCCATATTTTACACCTTTATTTGAAGTGTTGATATCCATTAAAGATATATTTGAGGTTTTAAAACCAAAAACC
>NW_019471191.1:0-1963 GCF_002814215.2 Seriola lalandi dorsalis
CGGTAGCGATTCTTTGGCTTCTCACCACAGCCGGTAGCCTCGCAGGAGGACAGGCCAGGCTGTTTGCCAGAGTTAATGCTGCTCAGAAGAGCGGGCAGCTCATTGGTGATTGCCTTCTCAATCTTCTCCAGCAGACAGCCTCCCATGTAGGAGCACTGACCCGACAGGGGCTTGAAATTGGTGATCGGGTTGATGCCAAAGAAGTCACGGTAAGCATCACGGTTGGGCAGGTCAAACTTGCTGACATTGGTCTTGGCAAGGATTGATTTAAAAATGTAGAACTTGTCTGGGTCATCCACAATCTCCTTGAAGACTAGCTCAGGATCGCTGAAGAAGCTCATCTTCTCTTTAAAGGTCTGGACGTAGCGGTCCACCAGCAGGCCGTGGATGCGCACACGGATGCCATGCTGGCGGATGAAGGCAATCTTGTTCTCCATGCGGTTTTCAATCACCTGGTTCAGATCTTCCAGAAGGGAGATTTCCTCTCGCTTGAAGAGCTCACGACTGGTGTCAGGTGCGTAGTCATATGGCCAGAAGGAGCTGACGTAGACGCGGGGGGGTTCAGTCACATTGATGAGGGGAGCCAAGCTCCAAAAGAGTGCTCCATAGACTCTCATCAAGTCCTGGGTGGCCAGGTTGTCAGCCTTGTTTAGGATGATGCGGATCTGGGACTCGCGACCCTTCAACTGCCGGAAGAGCATCTCCAGCTCCAGGCCAACGTCCAGCTTGGTGGGGTCGAACACCACGAAGATCAGGTCAGCGCGGTCAATGAACCACTGGCAAACATCATTGAAAGGATAGCCTGGGCAGAAGAAGAGAAATAACTGTTACCACTAAATACTGAGTTGTACCCAGCTGCTTTGTATTTGAATTGTGACATGTGAAAATCTGCAAACTGAAGGTCAACGTTTCTGCTTCACCTCTCTCCTGCTGCTTGCGGTTCTCAATGATTCCTGGTGTGTCAACAAAGGTCACACGCTCCAGCAGCTTGTGGGGCATCTCAATACCGATCAGCTTTTCCAGGAAGTTTTGTCCAAACTTCTCCAGGGGCGAGAAAGAACGAGAGCTGTCTGCTGCCATTACAATACCCTCAACGGAGCGGATCTTCTCCCCATGCATAATAACAGTGAACTCAGAGGTAGTAGGCTCAGCTCCTGAAAACAAATGAAGGGAGAAACAGAGGGAGACGTGAGCAAGAGCATGAGTAGCAGGAGAAACAGACTGGGATTTAGCAAAGGTCACTGTTTAGCCTTCATAAAATGTCATGGATCTAATTCAGCAAAATTTCTGTGAAGGTATCTGCCCATCTGCTCACAATCACATCCTTGCACTTTAACACACACACACATTACACTACAACTTTTAGATAAGGCAGCTGCTTCTTGAATAGTTCTGTAGATTTATGATGGCATTTTAGGGTTACTTCATCCTTACTGGATTAAAAAAAAAAAATGGATGTAACATACCTGTGTAGAGCTGATAGGGGCTGTCGTTCAAGCCCAGGAGGTAATTGATCATGGAGGACTTGCCAACACTCCAGGGTCCCAGGAAGAGCACCATGGGTTTGGAGGTAATCTCTCCATCTGTTTGGCAAACACAGACAGACAGTGATTAAAATTTCAGGAGGTGGGCTAAATGATGACGAAGAACCTCTCAAGTTCATCCCAAATTTTTTTAATTATTTTTTAATTATGAAAACGATGCTGAGATTTGTATTTGTTGCAAATAAGAAAATGTGTGAGATCTTTGAGTTGTTCTTTTTTGACCCATGTTTGGTACAGTAGTCTCCATTTCCTTTTGTGCCTCAGGACGAGATAGTTTAACCAAAACACTGATCCATCGAAAAATGTATCGTGGGGTTTTTTTTTGGGATGAACTATACTTCAAGTCTCAGAGACACCAAGAAGCATGTGAGAATAGCACTGTCACTCTTAATCCAGAGCACAGAGGAAGATTTTGAAGA
>NW_019471192.1:0-1156 GCF_002814215.2 Seriola lalandi dorsalis
TTAATTCAAGATGTGCTTTTCACAATAAACTCTGAACCACCTTTACAAAAACACTCCTCTGGTGAGAGAGCAATCCAGTCTTACCTGAAGCGACTGCCCAGTGCGCCCTGTGGCCGCTCCGCTGACATGGCTCGTGGTTGAAGTCCTCATCATATCTGTATATACTGTCAAAGAATGTCCTGTAATCTTTTTGTCTTATGACATGAAGCACAGCCCAAATCATACTGGGCTTTTGAAGTCAATTCAAATATCAATATTTGGGAGATTAAAAAAAATTTAATAACAATACATCAGCTGATAGTAATTTTTTATTTAAATAAGCAAACAACATTAATACGGATCCCTCACTACAAATTAGTTTAAAAAGAACTGTGACCAAGACACATGCTAAATATGACATTTTACAGTAAAATAAAAAATATCAACTTGTCGCTGCTCTCTGGTAGATAAACTACTGTATGTAGTGATGACACTGTGTCTAAATTAGCTCAAACATAATTTAGTATTTCTGTACTGTAGTTTCTTATTACCTGTCAGCCAACATACACAAATCAATACAGCCTGAAATATATCAGCCTGGCCAATGTATCGGTCTTGCTCTAACATTAGCAGTAAAAGACATGCCTTATGGTGGTTAAGTTTGGCTGCAGGATACGGGATGAGAACAGGCTGTCCCCCCCACAGGTGTGTGATGATGGTTGCAGCATTGTTACCACTTAAACCTCCAGAAAGCAGTTCTGCCTTACAGCCACAAACCTCTTCTGCCAGCAGCGCCATGTTGTTAGCTGACAAAATAAAAATATTAATGACAACATAAAGAAAGCAAACACCATAAACTCAACACAGTGTGAGAGTTTATGGTGTGTAAGAGTGAAGCAACACTAAAACAAGTTGGTTATATAACTTCCACATTTCTAAATTACTTCCTACATCTGGCTCTTAAAGCCAAATGCCGTATTTTTACTTCTGCCAACACCTAATAATGTTGCCTTTGTGAGGATTCAATGTGTTGCCATGCCATCGGAAAATGTCTACTGTGATCCATTATGACAGAAACGCTCCCCTCTTTGCTGTTGTTCCCCACTGTTTTTTTTTTTGTTTGTTTTTTTTTTTTATAGACTTGACCAAAACAGTTTATACACTTTTGTTACCTGAA
>NW_019471193.1:0-1924 GCF_002814215.2 Seriola lalandi dorsalis
ATGATATTGTGTTTGTGATACACCTTTGTGCTTATTTCTGACTTGGCAGCCTCTTTTTCAGTTCGGAAAGGTAGTTTGATCAGAGTACCCAGATACGGTTCAGGAGGACTTTGTCTGGTGAAATTACAATCAAAAATGCGTTCATATGGTCCAAACTGACCAGGGAACCAATTGAAAAGTCGCTGCTGAGAGAGATCAAGCTTGATTCCAGGATTTGTTTTGTGTTTGATGTGCTTTTTAAGGTGAGTTACATTTGGATCAAGGATGAGAAGACTGTTGCCACTAAGGATGGAGGGAACATCTGTCACATGATACACAGTATTGAATCCAAGTCCAAACTTTCCAATTTTTTCCACCTTGTTTTCTTTCGAGGCAGCGCCAACTCTGACAATATTTTCCCAGTCCTCAGCTGTGAACTGCTCATCATTAAATGCCCAAAGACAAGGTCCTTGACAAAGGGCCATGTCAGGGTCAATAAGACTTTCAGGGGCATCTGTGTGTACTCTGAAATCCATCAAGAATTTGCAGGTCTTTGCCCCAGCATCTTCTGCATTTTGAATGAGCTCTTTGAAGATGTCACTTTCTTCATCATATTCTTTAAGAATGTTTTTAATCCTCGTTGTTATTGGCTCAGATTGTCCAAACTGTTCTATTCCAACTAACTCTGGACCGAGGATGTAGGTACTGAGAAATCGAATGTCCAACCATTTGGCTGTTGCTTTTGGGATTTCCTCATGTATGACATAAATTTCCTCCTGGCTATACATAAGCTCTTTCAATCCATTTTTGCTTAGGTCACAGAAGACTGCTTTTGACCGTGGTTTCAGCGTGTATTGCTCACCCTCTATAATGACTGGCACCGGGATGTCATTCTGAACTTTAACAGTCTTTTTCTCTTTCCACAGCCAGTTAAGAATTTCTACTGACACTTTTACCTCAGATGAACTTGCAAGTGGCTGCTGCCTTCCTTCAATAGTTTTTTGGATAGAATGAAGAATGTCGACAATTTCTTCATCTGAAAGCAATGTTCTCACACCAAAATCCCTGAGCAACTTACTGAATGACCGAAATTCATTTGGCACCTTCCCAATGTAAGAGCTCAGGTCTAGATTATGTGGATAGTCAAGAACCAGATCCTTTGGTGAAACAAATTGGTTGTGGCACCACAGCCAGCGTGTTTCCCTATTTATCATTGCTGTAAATTCAGAGATGTGCTCTTGCATGTGTTTGTAAATGCTATACAGCTCCCCTTTGAAATGCACATCTGTGTCAGGATCAGCCATTTCCTGCACTTTTGATGTCAAGACTGACAAATTCTCTATCACTTTTTCGGGTGGGGGTCGGCGTTTGAGACCAAGTGTGTTGCTATCTCTGTCACTGAGCTTTCCCACCAGTGGCATCACATGTCCAACAATGTCCTTGAACACAGAATGTCTTATTTCATCTGGGCAGAAGAAACAACTTTCCTGAGATTTGTCATCGCATTGTTTTTTGTCATTACCAGGTTTATCACATGGGACCCATTTTAGCATTTTAAGGCGCTGAAGCTGCTCGTGAGAAAACTTTGACAATAGATTATTAGTATCCAACATTTTCAAGAGCACCTGAGCTCTTTTGAGAGCCTCAGTTTTCGAGTCGACATGCATTTTGTCAATCAGTGTGGCAGCATGCAACAAATGAAAAGGTGACACATCTCCTTCTTTATTTAGCAATCCAAGTTCTGTTAGGCTCTCAAGCATCTGCGATGTGCGAGTGTATAGACATGGGGGGAAGAAGTCTGACTGAAAAATGACTGTAAAAGCTTGAATTCTTGGATCAAAAAAGCTTGAGGCCTTTTTCAGCTCTCCATTCACTTCAATGAAGCTCAAGTCCTTACATCTGCGTTTCAAGGTCTGATTCTGAGGGAAAAGGATATTACCATGCT
>NW_019471194.1:0-1961 GCF_002814215.2 Seriola lalandi dorsalis
ATTTTCATAAATCATTTCTTGACACCACATCAAGGTTATGTGGTTGGCAGTCAGTAGCCTGTAAATTGCCTTTGCATTGACAATGCAAAGGAGCTCCACTGGGACTTAAATAGTTCAGTTGCTATTTATAGCTGGAAAATTAGGATGACCTTTTCCATAACTGTGATAATGGTGCCTTCAATATAAACTAATTCATGAGCGAGGAAAAGTCTTATCCTACAGTATGTATTGGAAATTTAAAGCATTTATTTAGAAGCTGTAAGCACACAGACAAGCTAGCTTTTGTTTGCCATCCATGATGCACTGGCTCTATGCTACCCACAGTGTGGAGGTAATAATTAGCTCACTACAGCAGGGTAACAAGTTTGCACCCCCGTCCTGCTGCGCAGCTCTGTAATTGGTCCCCTCATGTGGCACAGTCGGGCCCCAGAACAAAGGGTTCCCAAAGGGGGAATCTATGCTGACCCATGCTGAACCCTCCACAACAATGACAGGCAGGAAGCATTTACATATGCTGACAGACTTGTCTCTTCCTAGGGTGGAGTGCTAGGCACTTCATTAAAGCAACATCAATACCTGCTGATGGAAACCGAGGAGTGGGCCTGCGTGCATCACTGTCTGCTCCGAGACAGTATAGTGAAATGACATAGGGCTGTCACATCCAATTTCAAATAAACAGACAGCATTTATTAAATGAGGTGTGTGTGGAAATTGATGGGAGAGAGGCTGTGAGATGCTGTCTGAGCTGTGAATTGTCTGCATGCATCAGCAATTGGTTTACCCACAAGCTGTTCACCTGAACATCAGCTGCCAAAATCTGTCGGCCTGCGGGTTCACCCAAGCAAATTTAGACACTTTGCAGGTGTTGTTTTGTTATTTTTGACCTAAAAAAAAAAGAAACAGCTTTCCTTCCTTTAGTGTGGTTTTGTTTTTACTGTGTTCAGTGTGTTATGTCAAATGTTAACATGCTACTCAGTGAACCCTGCATTCATGCCTCGGAACGAGAAGATCGCGCAAAGTCAGACACAGGTGACATATCTGTCGATTCAGCAGCCCTAGCTGCAGGAGAGCAGGTGGGTTCATTCATTCATTGCATCATGGAGCTGTGAATTCATTCTCTTATCCAGTTAAAGGAAGGGTAAATCCTCCTTCCATTTGACACGCTGCTCATTTAGCTGAGAGGCACGGTGAATGACTGGAGGGAGGGGAGCTGAGGTGGTGTTGGTGGGGGTGGGAGTAGGGGGTTACTCTTTGGGAGGTGTCGTCCTGAGCAGATGGACCTCTCAGTGGCGTAGTAAGTGGAGTCTTCACATGGCAGAGGAGACTGCAGGATCTCACAGGACTGGGACACAGCATCCAGGTGGCCACAGCCCCTCCTGTCCAGCTGGAGGAGCGATGGGGCCATCTGACACTCGCAGGCAAATGATACACTTTTCTTTGCTGCTTTGTTTTGTTTCGACACAAAAGCCCCGGGCCAATCAAGGAATTTAGCTAATGAAGCTTAGAAAAAATCCTTTTGATTACATATAAATACCCAAGGTCATGTTGACAACAAGAGAACAGCATTTACATGCGATCTTCAGGTGAACGCTCCTGCGCTCTGATTTTTTGATTTCAAGACAAAAATAGTGAATGTGACACATTGTTTGATGTGATTAAGACTTCATACAAACCCATCTTTCAAATCTCCATCAGCAACCGACCGGAGTGATTTCTGTACAGCTTACACATACTGCAATGTAGATTCAACAAATCCAAGTGAGAAAGTCCCATCTGCACTTCTCCTCCACTGATCCCAGGCCCTGGAGGCTACGTAGGGCTAATTGTAGCCCCATTTTCTCTTCCTTATCTTTTTGTTTTTACTCAGTGTCGGGGTCAGGGAAGCTCCCAAGTGACCAGCGGCCGGAGCAACAGCCATCGGCCCCCGCTGAGCATCAGTAATTAGAGCCCTCCTTCACCCC
>NW_019471195.1:0-4643 GCF_002814215.2 Seriola lalandi dorsalis
CTCTCTGAAGGAGAGAAAGATGGGCGGTGAGGGGGAAATACTTTGAATATTGCATCTCAGCATTTAAAAATCCATGACTATGCATAAGTTACCTGCATGACAGTCCCCAGTGAGAGGCACCGGACCACCTAAAGGTTCTTTTTAATACCTCAAGGGGATAACACGCAGAGAGCAGCTCTTTGTCTGCAGTTGTTACATGGCATGGGGTAATGAAAGTAATCTCCTTGAAATAACACATGGCTTAGGAAAAAACAGAAAAACTGTGACACTTGTTTGACGTGCTTGTCTTTCAGCACCACTTGTGGATTCAAACTCCATCCACAGTGGGTCGGCCATGCTGATGCTGCTCACTGTGGTGTTTGTCGGTCTAGCTGCATTCTTCATCTACAAGTTCAAAAGGTGTGTTCACTCAGATGAGAAAAGAAACTGTATTGAATCCAGCTGTAAATCTGAAAAAAAAGCGGCCTCTATCGTTGGTGAGAGCTGTTATCTCCTTGTGTTTAGGAAAATCCCCTGGATCCATGTCCAGACTGAGGACAGTCATGAGAAAGAACCGGAAGTGATCAGTACAGTCGGTCAGAACGACAACATGTCCAAGGTGAAGCTCACTGAGTTTCCCTCTCCAAAAGAACTCATGGCAAAGGACCTGGAGGCCAGGAGCAGAGGTACACCAGTTACACATTTACTAGGACTACTACTATTACTACTACTACTACTACTACTACTACTACTACAGAATTATAAGCAGTGGTGGAACAAATAAGAAGATCTTCTACTTAAGTTAAAGAAGTGATACCAAAATTTAAAAATTATTACATTCATCAAAATCAAACATTTCCCTCTGAAATGTCCTGGTAGTACAAAAGTATAAAGTTGAAATACTGAAGTAAAGTTTAATCCTGGTCAAAAGTATTTGACTCCTCTGAATTTCAAGAACATAATTCAGAATATCTGCAGAAATAAATGCAAATGAATCAATTTTGTATAACGAGAATTTTTTTAGTAAAATGTCCAAGGTTACTGAGCAAAAAACCTGCTCTATAGTGAACACAAAAGTTACCCTGGACACAATTATTGGAAACTTTTTAATGTATTTTATTAGCGCCTCAAACAAAATAAAATAAAAAAAACAAGTCAGACTCACCTGTGCTTCATCTTCAGTGTTCACATGACCTGGATAGACCAATAAATGATGGTTTTACTGCATAAAAAGGAGCCGATTGTTTACAGTTTTTTCCACAATGGCAAAGACAAGAGAGCATCAGATATACTATTATCAAATAAGTGTTAAATGTTATCAAGACGTTTCACAGTCAAAACTGTTCAGACGCCTCCAGGATGTGGCACAAAGAAGAAACTCGATGAGATTTATTGGTCTGTCTGTCCATTAGGTATCAGTATATCTGTCCAAAGTCTGTGAAGTTTGGTGCTGATTGTGGAAAAAAACATTTAAAGTGCTTCAGGCTGACCTGGAGCAATCTGTAATGGTAGTTCCAGCCCATACCCTACTCTGCAAAATAAACCAAATGGGGCTCCACGGGCAGAGGCCAAGGAGGACACCACTATTGAATGAAAGGCACAAAAAGGCAAAACTAATGTTTGCAAAAACTTTTATAGATAAGTCACAGCCTGAAACCAAAGTAGAGCTCTTTGGTAATGCAGTGCATCAGTTTGTTTATTGGCGATGAAATGAAGGCCATAACGAAAAGAGCACTGTGCCTACAGTAAAACCTCTAAGGGCTCTATCATGCTGTGGGGCTGCTTTGTTGCCTCTGGTACTGGAAACACTGAATGTATCAAAGGATTGATAAAATCAGAAGATTACCAAGGCATTCAGAGCTAAATGTGTTACCCAGTGTCAAAAAACTAGGTCTGAGGCAAAGGTCTTGGGTCTTTCAGCTGGACAACGACCCAAAGCACACATCCAGCAGCACTAAAGAATGGTTGAAAAGGAAAAGATGGACTGTTTCAAACTGGTTAGCAATGAGTCCTGACCTAAGTCACATTGAAAACTTGACAAAAAGCCTCCTGCAAACTTGAAAGAGCTCGAACGCGTAGCAGTTGAAGAATGACAGAAACTACCCAGCAGACGGATGAAAGAAGCTTTGACATGGGTACAAGAAATGTTGTTGCCAAAGGTTCTGCAAACAAATTTTGGTGAAAGGTGCCTTTCTGAAGATATTCTAAATTCGGAACTTGAAATCAGTAAAACAGGGATGCCAATAATTTTGACCAGGACTGTATATCATAATTAGAAAAATCAATACTAGTGATTACAAAGATAAATGTAACCTTCTCCATCTTGTTACAGTAATGCCCTTATAGCCTCATACTGTGTTGATTATTGAGAAAATTAATCTAACTGCTTCACTTGCAGACATTACAGAAAGGGAAATCAATGTATCATGTGAAAAATATTATATTTCAAAGTTCTATAGCCCAAATTCATATGCATAAACTTAAAAACAAAGGCAAACAGACATTGAGGATATACAAATATTGTTCCCAGGTGTTATTATAAATAGTTTACCTGGTACAGCAACCTCATTAACATACACATAGTTGTCATGTAACACACCTGTACTTGCATATCAGTATAGTGCTTGGTTAGACTGTTACACTGCTATGTCACATGTTTTTTACATGGCAGTATATAATTGTCAGTGCCATAGCACAGTGTTTGTGACTTGGACCATAGCCAGTACAATGGCCAACACCATAATGTATTTTTTATAGCATGGTCAATAACTTGTAATATAATTTGGACTGTACATGGTGAAACTAAAAACATCATCACAGTATTGAACTTTTATGTAAGATGGTAAAGGTAATACTGACAATGATTAATCAACTGAAGCCGTTCAGTGCAGCAGGCTGAATCGGCTGAGATATTGGAGGGCAAGAGAGCCAAGAAAAGGAAATCTATGGACTTACATTTAACAGCCTTTATGGCGGTGGACAACTCCGTCAAGGAGAAGAGATGTTTTTGGGAGACTACAACACAGTCTCAGAGGCTGAATTGGTAAGTGGAAGGGGGAAACACGATTAAGGGAACGGAAGGGAACAGAAGTAGACAAAAAGGAGTTTCACAAATTTTGGTAGGTTAGATTCCGCTCATTCCTTCAGGCCAGGTTGAACTATTCTGCAATATTTTATCAAGGATTTAAAAACAAGCCTGTGTAAAGATAGATGATACACCTGCGGTGTTCTATCAAAAAACCTTCATGTAGCTGTGATCAAATCTTCTTTAACCACAGGGCAGGTTAAGCTGCAAACTATCTTGCCAGTAATTAAACTGATGAGAGATAAACATTTAGGTCAGGTTGAGGGACAACATGTAAGAATGAGCTGAGATGAGGCACGCAGCTAATAGTAATGTTAACCCAGTGAAAATTAGATGTTTTGCATGACTTTCTGAACATGCTTATAAATGTAGCCTGATGTGTTTGCATTGTTGGCTGAGGAAGATGTTAGTGTTTGGATGCTGATTTGCCATTGCTGTTGCCATTTGCAATCATCTTGCACAATAAGTTTCATAGAGAAAGGAAATGCCAAGCTTGAAAGTAGTGCTAAAATAATCGAAATCTATTAAAAATTGCTTTAATTCATCCCTTTGCTGTCACCCTCATAAACTACCAGTCACTGATGTGTGGTATTTGACTTTGCCTGTCCAAAGTACATAAGGGTTAATTCCATCACGCTGTCCTAAGTCTCGTCCTCCACAATAATAGATCATTTTGGTCTGTGATTGATTTTGATTACTCAGATCTAGCTAGTTTTGAGTGACACCCAGCAGCCATGAATCATGAACACGCTGCTCAGTGTGAAGTAAGATGTAAGCCGCCTTTCCATGGTGAAATGGTGCGACAATAAATACCTGGCAAATGTCAGCTGCGGAATTGAATCTGCTTTTGATCCAATGGGAGATACTGAGCCCTGTCTTATGTCTAGACTTGTGGTCCAAGGTGCAACATATTGTGTATGAAAATCGCACCAGAATTTGTAACATGAAAAACAAAAACTGATACATGTCAACCTGAGGTCCTTTTCAAGGTTTGTCAGTGACTGCTTGTTCTTCTTGTGCTATGGTTCTGTAGAACCTAATGCAACTTATCCTTATCCATCCATCACTGAAGGTCATTTTCACCACAAGATGTGAATATGAGTGTGAAAGGGATTTTCAATCTATGTCTGTTAGCCCTGTGTTAGACTTGCGACCAGTCCAGAGCTTGGCCTATTCATTGCATGCTGGGATAGGTTCCAGCACCCACAACCCAGAACAGGATTACTGGGTACAGTAAGTGGATTGATGGATGGATATCCAGTATTAATTTTACTCTTGGAAAGGAGCTACAGCAGTAGCATTCATTTTCTTTACCTGCTTATTCATATTCAAGGTTGCAGAGCATATCCAAGCAAGAAGTGGGTGGAAGGCAGAGAAACACCTTGAACAGCTTGCCAGTCTGTGGTATTAACGAGAAGAAAAATCTAATTGTGATTTATCTCACTGCACTAAATTCAGCCTTGCTTCATCTGAAGAGTGCAAAGTGTCTCTCTCCCAATGTGAGAATGGTATGTCAGAATAATTTCTCTTCTCTTCTCTTCTCTTCTCTTCTCTTCTCTTCTCTTCTCTTCTCTTCTCT
>NW_019471196.1:0-1960 GCF_002814215.2 Seriola lalandi dorsalis
AGCAAATTGTTAGTGTACACAACAACATTTTCTATGGGAAAGATAATCAACACTGAAAACACTCACTGGCCCATATGTCCATCCTTGTTCAATGCGAGTAACAGCCCATAACTCGTGGCTATTTTCTGCAAGCTTCTCTCGAATGCGCTCCAAGTGAGGAGGAAGTACAATCTGAAAGGATAATGAACTCAGTGCAGTGGAAAAAGTGAAGATGAAAAAGAGATGGAATAGGGTATAGGGTTTACCTGTATAGTGTCCACAGGGCAAGGAGTGAAGGCTGTATGTGAGAGGGACTGAGTTGGACCCAACAGGTTGCGGATGCCATCGAAATCATGCTTATACTCCTTGATGGGCTCAATCCGCAAACGGTCCCTGGGCAGCACTGCTTCATAGCAAGGCGCATAGCCTGGAGGTGGGAGGAACTTGAAATCCCCATGACGCCCTCCGAGAAGAAATCGCAACCTTGAAGTTAGAGAGGAAAATTCACATAAGTCTAATATGTCATAATTGTACTGCCCTCATTATACAAAAAATAAATTCATGGTCTTTAATTTATAATTCACAACATCCTACTTAATGCCTGCAGAGAAGCTGACAACGGGGAAGAACAGGCCATCCAGGTTGAAGTTCTCAAACATTCCCCGAACAGGATGTCCATTGATACGGAAGGAAATACTGGGCACGCTCAGATCCAAACAGCAGCTGACCACGTCCTCTCCTGCCAGGATGTGCTGACTGGGTGTGGCCACATGTCGTGGAACGCGTCCTGTATACACACAGAGCAAGTGAATTAGTAAGTGGTATGGGCACAAATGCATAAGATCAAAGAATGAGCCTGTGCTGGCGCTGATGCAAAAGACTACTTCTAAAAGTCATACCACGTTCACTTTACCTGACCAGAGGTGAAGCCCGTCAAAACCGTAGGAGTAGAGGTCATCCCCAACCCCGTTGCCCCCCCAGCCTTCCCCTCCACCGGGGTAAGGACTGTAGCCCTCTGTCAGAGCCCAACCCACACGCAGGTGATATGGCTGTGCTGAAAGGAATGGCTCCACATGGTCCACCATGACCTCAAAATACCACTTCTTATACTGAGTGGATCCTTCACACGTTCCAAGGAAAATGTTGGGTCTCATGCTAAAAGTGGATTACAAAACAAATATCTAATTTAGAGCAGCTGTTTAGATAACTGGGCCTCAGGACACAAGAAAGAGCACAAAGCATTTTGAGCCTGTACTGAAGTGTGCTCATACAAACTTACCCACCTGGTTACATAATTGATAATGTTGGTTTGAAGTAGAAGGTCACGACCTGGAAGTAGATTCTCTGTGATGAGATTCTGATTTGACCTTACAGCCACCCCGTTACACACACACAGAGAACAGAGCACATCCAGCACCTGGCAAAACAATGGAGACAGAAATTGATGACAGTTATTCTGGTGCTGCCTTGTAGCTTGAGATTTGCTATATTAATCTATCTATGTGGATAAAGATGTGAGCTACAATCAACTCAGACATTTAGTGTTCTCCAACATACTCAACAAACAGTGCTACATGTTCCTGACCTTATGATTGCGTCCATGCTTATCCAGCAGCGAGATGATTGATTTGATGTGATTCTCCTGGATAATATTCAGCACCTCTGGACTCTCAATAAGTACACAGTACAACACCTCCAGGATCCCTGTCATAAAGATGTGACAATATATAAATACATAAACATTGGAAGTACATGTATTTTGGATGGTATGGTAGAAAAGCACAATATCATTTAATAAACCCACAAAAAAAGAGAGTTTAATTAAGACCTCGTTGGCACCGTCTTTACAAAACATTACAAGCTTCACATAGTTAGTGTTTGTTGCATGAATATTCTTTTAAATTGCATCATACTGTCATATTGCTTTGATCGCCCAGTGTATGCTGTTTGGAACCAGTAAAATTCAGCTTCAACTGATTGA
>NW_019471197.1:0-1959 GCF_002814215.2 Seriola lalandi dorsalis
ATAAACAGTGGAGGATAATGAAGGGATACCAAACAGAGAAACGTCTGCACCTCCTCAACCCACCATGGCATAATTTTGCTGGTTGCCATACTAAAAGTAAAGTACAATAAGAGAAATGTAACAGGCTACAGTGAGCAGTGTACAGTCGCCTGGTCGAGTCGAGCTGGTACCACGCAGGGGAAATGGGCTACAACAGGTAAAGGGCAACAACGACACTTTTGTGTGTACGAGTGAGACAAGAAGTCTGACACTTTTAAGTCAAAGTGAGAACCATACCTGTAGTGTAGTCTGAACGCCAGCATGAACACTGTACTCCAGCAATTCACTGTCAATCACTTTGTTCATTCCCTGAAAAGGAGAGAAGATACAGTTCAGTTTACTTGTTACATGGAGAGCTACTCAACCTGTGAAAACAGTTGTGTAATGTCTTCTTAGGAGGAACATCATCAGGGTTATCGTGGCTTGGGCATGAGAATTAAAATCTACAACAGATAATCTATTTTACAAACTGGAGGCACAAAGTTTGGTATATTTATGTGTACACACAGATCTGTTCTTAATCATCATTTATTTGAATATTGAGACGGTTTCCATTACTCATTTCAGGTAATTCCTTACCTCGTCCTCTTTGTCTCCAAGCTGAGAGCCTGAATCCATACTGCCGCCTGTGGCTATGGGATAAGGACCCTCCTCTGGCTCCTTCATGAACACTGGCTTGTCCTCGATGGAGATCCACTCCTGATAAACACGGACCACTTTTCGCATCGCTGCTGCCTCGCACATGGGAAGAAGAAACGCCTATATTGGAAAAGACGGACAAATAAATATTATTATTCAATGAAAAACACTTAATAATGCCAGTCAAAGGTGTGACACACTGGAATAGCTACATGATGTCAAAAACAGCTCTCCTTCACCTGTCTAAAGATTTCTGTGATGAAGTTGACATTGGTTCTGGAGCTGGTCAGCACTCTCCTCACCACCTCCATGTCCGTCAGCTGTTCTTCATCCATGGAGCAGAGTGAGGAGGAGCTGGGTTCCCTCTCAGTCAGTGTAGATGTGTTGGAGTGGCTCTGCTCAGGCTCGCCCCCAAGCCCCGGACACCCGGACAGCCCCATGCTGCCTCCTCCTGGCCCAGATGAACCCCCGCTAATTTCCAGGTGGCTGTCAGACCGGATCCCACCTCCGCCGCTGTCATCCGAGCTGCCTGCAGAGCGAGCTGCCAGGCCGGCTGCTGCTCGCTGGAGGTCAAGAGTTACACAGGTCATACAGTGAGGTAAGAAAATAAAGAGAAACTGGATGAACAAAAGACAGTTAGTTACATTTCTATACTACTCATGTCCCTTCTAAGCGGGGTCTGAGTATAAGAAGTAATGTCTTGTACATTTCTGGTGATTTTAGAATGAATAGAAGAATATCTGGGTAGTTGGCATGAGCAGTCTAGCTCATTTAGTAAATCGCAAAGTAACAAAACACCAGCCACAATATGTGTGTTACCTGTATGTTCTTGGGGACGTTCTCTCCCTCTGTTCCTGGGATTTGTGTGTGTGTGTTGGGTCGTGGCTCCAGCCAGAAGGAGACCAGCCAGCGTATGAAGATGACCCGGGCCTGGAGGAAGCTCTCCTTGGTGCAGTACAATGGTTCGCCACCATCCTGCTCCCTGCGGACCACACTGTAGTAGGGCTTAGGACGCATCGGAGGCACGTCTACAGGGAAAGAGGGACATCTTTATTTATGTGGTGCAGCATTACAATAACATTACTGTTCAGTCAGTGTGTTCCAGTGGTTTTCCACCTTTACAGTAATAAGTATCTCTTAAGTGAATTCATTATACTGACCCAGTATGGGGTTGTAGAGGCTGGTTTCCATGGCGAAGTTGGGAAAGATATGAGGAAGGTAAAACTTCCTGAAGTGACCAAATAGGAAGCTAAAGCCACGTTCATGGTTCTCTTTACAACG
>NW_019471198.1:0-1958 GCF_002814215.2 Seriola lalandi dorsalis
ACAAAAAAAATATAAAAACAAATGTGGATTCAGGCTGTGGCCTGGCAAGTGCCAAAACTTAATTTGATGAAAGGAAATATGCTAACATTTGCTGTACTGTTGCTAAATTCACTTGTCAAGATTTATATGTTAATTCTTACATAATGCTGAAAGACATGGTGTAGCAAGTAGACAAACACACCCTGCATCTACATGCTAACATGCTCACAATGACAATGTTAATATTTAGAAGGCATCATTACATTGTTCACCATCTTAGCATAGCGCGTTAGCATGCTAACATTTGATAATTAGTGCTAAACATAACGTACAATGGAGGCTAATTAAAGTATTGGAAAAAAATCATCACATCCCATTTTAACCTCTATTGTGTCTAACACTGTAGTTGTAATTAAGTTTCTCTTACCATATTAAGCACAGTGAGAACATATGTGGTTATGTTCTCATGTCCATGGTTGTCCATCATATTTCTGTCCACCACCACCAGCGTCTCCACGTTGAGAATCTGACTAGCCTTGTTCTTCATCAGCACTGCCCTTTTGTTCCTAGGGATAAACTTGTACTCATCCGGGAGGATAAAAACATCCTCTTCAGGAGCTTTGGGCATGTCTGGAAAAACAGATGGAGAGTGACAAAGGGAGTTAGAATGAATTAACTTATTAGCTGCTTTGAAGCAAATGTATGCGTTAACAATTGAACAAGTTGAATGTATGTAACACACTGTGGCTGCAGAGTCGGCATGATTAGGAACAAACTGTGGGATAGTGGATTGTAAGTGATTGATGAAAGAAAAAACAATAGTACATATAATAACAATTTAATAGCAGTTATAATGTCCATTACAAATATACAATCCTTCCGTCCCACAGCTGATTATACTGTATGTTGCACAAGATTCTAAATGAACCTGTAGCCACGAGGAAAATGGCCGCCTTTGTTTGTGAGTGTTAACCTGCGATTCTGGCAAGTAGCTGACAGCCATTCTGGATGATTAACTAGACTCTTACTTTCATGACCTGATGTCATGGATAAACTGCAAACTGAGCTTTCTTTCTGTTGTTGACTCTGGCAGTCTCAGTGTTATGCTACTATTAAGTAAAGTGTGAAACCACAGAATGTGATGTACTGTGCATCAGCAGCACCTACAGCGAGTCAAATGTTCATGATATGTAACCATTATATGAAAGCTTTACATGCTAAAAGCAAATATATTTTGCTGTCAGTGTAGTCTTCAAAGAGATCTCGAAGCAATTTTATATTCCGTAGTCATAATACAATGTTAGATAATGATGGACAAAGGCCATTTATTTATTAATTACAACAAGTAAAAGCAATTCAAGAATTAAACCTTCACTGTTTTAATCCACTTTTCAAACTTTGTTAATAAAGGTAATTTTGAATGGTACCCAAAATAAGTTTTTGGGAATTTGTGGAATTTGGAATTATACAAATGATGACGTAAATTGCAATGAATTCACAATACCAGCTTATTATGAAGATTTATCAGCACTTATTTGTTACGTGAACATGCAACTCAGATAAACATAAAAATTCAAACTTCATCTTATGCCCAGTTCTGCCCTGTTTTTAACTCTCCTTTTGAAGCTGGGCCAACTCTGGGAACAATCCAACTCAGTTCTACTCTATGACACGAGGTCAATAGTACACACCAGTCAAAGAAAAACACAGCCTAAAACCATTGTGGCTTTCAACATTATCACCTAAAATCTCCACTTCTATGTTTTCAAGTTATCAAAACTATCACCTATCACTGCCTGGCTGAACTATAAAGGTTCGAAAGGTTGCTTATATAGGCGGAAAGCAGGTGAGCGACCAAAGTGCCTTTTCTTGACTAAAACACGGCACAGGTGTTCAGTGATGTCACTCTGTGGGAATGTAAACATCAGTGTGTTTTCACAGGGGACAGACAGCTGGGGTTCTGCAGGGTAATGGTGGTG